>NC_053024.1:459742691-459960723 GCF_003073215.2 Triticum urartu
GAGGATTCTAGGAACATACTGTGCGCGTTTCAAAATGCTGTGTTAGGATGAGAAGGAACAAGTGTGGCGTTTCGCCGAGGGCGCAGAAACCTGTAGGGTACTCGCACTTTGGGCACTGCAAATGAAACACACTAGATTCAGTAGGAAGAAAAATGCATCAATGGCAGCGGCTGCCATCCTAGGATCACCTGCGACCAAGGGACTTGGGTTTATCGGGGATGGATGAAGAATTCATACCTGGTTCTCCATGAGAAAACCCTATGCAATCGCCGAGAGGGGGTTTTCTCTGAACAAGCAGACGAGGGAGAAAGGGATTCAGGCCCAGTGAAATATTGCCGCTTCGTCCGCCCAGCTTACTGCTAAAGCTGGAAAGGGGGGTTGTGATTTGACGGCTCATTGGGCATTACTGCGGCGCTACGACCGGGGTGTGTCTGTTGTGCACTCTAATTTGTGCATATGGCACGTGGACCCCGTTGCCGGTTGCCCCACATATCAGCGAAAGGAAGTAGAAAGACATGAGTAACTAGTTACACATGAATATATTTTTTGACAGAGAGATACTCCCTCTGTAAAGAAATATACAAATCTTTTATATCACAGGCTCACCTTGCCGAGAAAAATACTCCCTCTGCAACGCACGGGCATTATGGGGGTTCAACTGAGAATGTAATACTCAGATGTTTTTTCGAGGGATAAAAGCTGCTTTATTGAAGATTAACAGTCATAGGTATACAAATAATTTCGGGGGTTCCTGTGAGCCAAAGATGGCGTCCACGGGGCAAAGAAGTAGCAGCTTTTGCGAGCACATGCGCTTCAACATTACACTCGTGTTTTTCATGTATGATCTCCATGGTTTGGAACATATTCTTCTTCATCTTGATCTCGTCCATAATAACTTTGCTGGGCCCCAAGTATGCCTCTCCGATATGCTTGACTGTTGCTGAACAATCGGTGCTAATCTGAACTTGTTGCAGGTTTAAGTCAAGAGCCAGAGATAGCCCCTCGCAACATGCCATTGCCTCTAGGATCTCTGGATCAGTAACACTTTCGCACACTAGTGCCGATGCTCCAAGGAAGAAGCCTGTATGATCCCGGCTCACAACTGCCAGGGCTCCCCTTTCACCATAGCGAGATAACGCAACATCAACATTCATCTTCGCCCAACCCACAACAGGAGGAGGACGCCACTTCTGCACTGAGCTAGTGCTTCTCGAAACCAGGTTCTGGACTTTGGGCCGCAGGCCGACCCTGCATGTTTGGGGGCCCATGTGTTCTACCTCAGCGCTTTTCATTTTGCAAGCGATCGGTACGGCGCTGGTTTTAGATGCTTTCGCAAGGCGAATACACAAAATTGAATAAAGCACGGCAGCTGTTGGAATGAAATCGAACGACAGTTCCTAACCAGCAATCAGAGTTGCAATTCTATCAACGATATACCATGTTGGAATGAAATCAAACGATATACCATGTACTACTTATACACACAAGACACTTGTTTCACCATGCCAGATTATTACATGAAAAATCTCTCGGAGGATAGATCAGTTAGGTGGTTGCGTGCTGCTACTGAAGAATTTCAAAGTTCATTTGGACCAGCTCTCCTTGCCGAGAAAGTTCGATTTTGACATCATCCCCTACCACAAGATATGATTTAGATTTGAACCTTGACCATCCTTTAGCATCAATCATCATGCGACCATCCTTTGTACTTACGATATATTGAGCAGGTTCATTCACACCAAGGCTACGCATGGTAAGAGAAACTAGGCCGCAGTCGCCCGGATTGTTGAACGACTCCCTCGTTGCTCTAGGAATTTTCTGTTTGCAAACAAAAAGACATACCCAAATAGTTAGATCAACACAGTGAATCATGTGAAACAACATGGAAAGAAAAAAGATCGAAGCACTTGGGCGGCCAATGCTTACCAAGAAGGTGGACATGTCGGTTTTTGTAAGGACTTTGGTATATGAAGTGCGAACTGCAGCCCAGTCTGTTGCCGATGCAACTGAACGGGCCAGAGCAGATGCAAGTCCAAGTGTTGGTGCAGGTGCCGAAGCCGCCGCTGCTGCCGGAGATGGTGCTCCTTGTAGAGCCGGCGCCGGTGTCAGAGCAGGTGCCGGTGTCGATGCCCGATCCTCTGGTAGATCAGACTGATCCGCTGACGTGGTCGGTGCCCAATCCTCAGCTGGATCAGATTGAGCTACTGCCGCTGTCAGTGCTAGAGCAACTGTCGGTGCTTGATCTGTGCGAGACAGCGGCGATCGTGTCTGGTCCGCTATGATCAGCTTTCTAACTTGACTAGGATCTGTGACTATGATCTAGTCTTTTTCTTCATTTCTTTTAAACACGAGAAGGACTAATTGTGGCGTTTTTGTTAAACCAAACTGCAGTTCATCATAGGGATTTAGGTTGTACTCAGACAACAGACTAGTCCAATTTTTTCTAGTAATATAAGTGATGGATAGTGCCTTTGTTACTGACACAACATAAGAAGTGAAACCTGCAAAAATAGCCATCGTAGAGCAAATCAATCGGTTTATTCTGTGATGAATGTCACATGGCAAAACCTGCATCGTAAAATTGCAGGAAAAGAAAGAAAACATGACATTAAATCAATAAGATTTAGACAGTAAATCAATAAGATTTACTTGATGTGACACGAGTGAATCCTTACCAGGAAATCACTATGTTGAAGTACTAAACAGAAGATTGATCGTTCAACTACGCATGGCATGCAGGGGCCCCGCCTACTCCCACAAGCAGGACAGTCCAAAGGTCGTGACAAATCGTATGGACCGAACATCCATGGGGATGGAAATCCTGGTGGGTGCGATAAACCCTGCAATGCATACAGATATTGGAGCATAACCATAATTGATAGACCGTCCTCACAAAAAATATGATATGGATACTTCAAAATATACAGACTGAATTGAGTGGACAGACATTAACATAGACCGTTCTTAGGACTGACCACACACCCAAAGCAGTAGTACTAATAAACAATACAGGGTTCACAAACAAAAATCAAGTACTGAACAATAGTACTTACTACAGACAAGCAAAGTTGCACTAACTAAACTCTGCAGACTATTTTTTGCCACCAACCTATGGGATGAACCCCGCATAACTGACTAGGCCATGGACTTCGTGTGAGATGTCTACATGCACCATCACCATCTTGTCAACCTTGGAGAACCTAACAGAGTGGTCTTTCCACTCATAAACTTGATGATGAAGAGAGGCCGCATCAGATTTGTTGGGAAGCTTTACAAGAACCACACCCTTCATAATCGAAGGCACAACCAGGAAATTGTTGTGGTCAACTACAACCTCGAGAACACGCCTGACAACAATGCTACAGGAAAACACTAGTTCAGGACACGTGGCGACAAGGACACAACAGCTGGATAGTTCAGCAGTAGAACTCATCATCAGGTCTTCCAGTTCACAGGGCATGACTTTGAGAACTTCATCTCCACCGCGGACCTGGTTCTAATTCAAACAAAAACCATATTTTATTACTACCTCCATTCAGAAATATAAGATGACTTTCGATATTATACTCCATATATGACTACATATACGCACAGAAATGAGTGAACAAAGACACTAGAACATGTCTTCAAAGGCATGAGAGCAGAGGGATTACATGCAATATCCATAACACAAGTTACTGAGGCAAATATACCCTCTTAAAAGGTAGCATTGATGTTCATAAAGTACTCCCTTCGTCCCAAAATTCTTGTCTTGGATTTGTCTAGATACGGATGTATCAAGTCACATTTTAGTATTAGATACATCCGTATCTAGGCAAATCTAAGACAAGAAATTTGGGATGGAGGGAGTAGTTGAAAGTAATCTATAAGAAATCAGTGTCAACCTCTCGCATGTTTTGGTCAAAAGAGGAATTTAGAACCGTCATTTGGCACACAAAAATCACATGCAAGATCACCCAGAAAGTTGTACTACTAGTACTAGTACTGCGTGCTAGATGAAAAAACACAATCAAGATCGAGAAAAAGATCGTCAAGAAGAGATATTACCTGGACTTGCATAATGAGGGATCCCGGAGAGGGGGGCTTGGACAGGGCGATGGCTTTGAGCTTGTCTGTGGTAGTCTCGGCGGGGTGCTTGCACTTCTTCGTACCATGAGCCTCGACGGTTTTGGCCGGAGCCATAGACATCACTTTGGCCGGTGCTCCAGCGTCCATCAAGAAACTGTCAAATAGAAATAAAAGAAAAGAAACCATAATCACAAACCCAAAAGAAGAAAAGAGAGGGAGTTATAGGATCAGTCTCGGGGTTGCAAGACCGGGCCTTGGCCAGAATCAACACCATTGATGCGCTCACCTTTCCTTCTTTGGGAGATAAGAACAATGGCAGAAGCAGGTCGGGGTTTTCTTGAAGAAATGAGGAAAAAGATGAGGCAGAACCGCAGAAGAAAGGGTTGGGTAGAGTCGAAGCTGAGAGAGAAGAGTGAAATGATGGTTGCTTCGTCCATCCAACTTACTGCTGGAAAGGAGGGGGCTTTGTGATTTGACGGCTCATTGGGCATTACTGCGGCGCTTCGATCGGGGTAGTCTACCGTCACTCTACTGCGGAGTAATTTAGTGCATGGCTGGTGGACCCCGATGCTGGCTGTCCCACACATCGGCGAAAGTAAGTAATTTAGTGCATGGCTAGAGGAGGATCCGCACGGTAGAGCGTGTCCAGTGTTTTTCAGAAGAAAAAAATGATTACAGCAAGTGTTTCCACTCTTACGATGGAGGAGTGCGAAACACAGCAGCCACTTGAACAGACACAGTGCTCCTACTACTAGGCATGTGCAGTGGTTCATACGTCAGTACTACATAATCTTGTTGCTAGTGTAGTAAGATATGACGATAACAAATGATGTTGTGCGCATGTCAACTACTCCTATATGCAACATAGTACCGCTTTTTCGACTGTCCGTTTTCGAGAATGGACGGTGAGATCAATGTTAACAGAACTAGGTCACAGCGCACGGAGAGTACGGTGCTACAGTACTCCACGAAACATGAACCACATGAAGCACGAATAGTGTTAGGCAGGGTGTATGAAGGGTGCACGGGATGGGAGCAAAAGTTCCCTTCTCGACCCACTTTTGGGTGTTTGGTAGAGTGCCTGAAGGGTGCATGAGTCCACACTAGTAGGTTGACAAAAATACACGAAGAGGAAACAACTATATTGAGATGAGAATGCAACCAAACACACCCACGTGCTTTGTGCTACAGTGACTGATCTGCACCGTCTGAGTTTGATCCAATGGTCATGTTGCACCGAGACATGGACATGCCCATGCAAAGGGTTTAGCCCAACGGCTGGCATCGTCACGCTGGCACGACGGTAGGCATCGCGCAGCCGCAACACGTGCGTGGCAACTTGGTTCACCAAGTGGCTGAGGCGATCCTGGACCTTGTCACGATCGGCCCGCTCGCGCTCCAGCCGGCTCCCCTGACGGCCTATCATATCTCCCGCTTTCTGCAGCAATGCCGCCAACGCCTCGAGCATCTTTGTGGTGGACGCCTGCTGCTTTTGAAGCTCTATGAACTCCCGCACATAACGGAGGAGCATGGCACTCCTCTCCTCCTTGAGCTCACGGAGCTCCACATCCTTGGCCCTGAGCTCCGCATCCTTGGCATGGAGCTCCTGTGTCAGGAGCCTCACCTTGGACTCCATGATCTGCTGCGCCGCCATGGCACCAGGTAGAAGCAATGGGGAGAGGAAGCAAAGGGGGCGAAATGGCTGAAAGGCAATGCAATCTACGGGAAGGCGGAGGGAGCGGGGAATCTTTTGGTTTTCACCACGGTAAAACACCAGTCGATGACTTCTCACATCAGGGAGCAGTGGGTACATGCGGAGTCATCGTGACTAATTGCTGCCGCGCCTGCTCCCGTCAATCAAAAAATTAAAAATCCTGCCGCGCCTGCTCCCGTCAATCAAAAAAGTAAAAATCTTGCCGCACCCAAACACCAGAGCAACGCCGTGGTGGATATTAAATTTACCTGCTGGCAAGTAGATAAAAAAGGGGTGAAAAAAAAATGTGGCGGCGGCCTAGCTAATCGGTCGAACTAGCCCAACTAGCTAGCCACCGTGCTTCACTGATGTACTCGGCGGGAAAGGTGGTCTTTCGTGATTTGACGACTCATTTACTTGCTTCGGCGCTACGACCAAGGAGGACCCAGAAAACGCGCGGTAGGGCGTCCCATGTCAGGAAGAATATATGCGTGCACCACCCGAGAGGACCCCGAAACCGCGCGGTAGGGTGTGCCACGTCTCGGCACGGAGGAAAAATGTGTGTGTAAAAATATACTATATCAGACGTAGTAGAGTACCTATGGTTCGACCTCGGGACCCAGCCAGTCGGTTGAAAACACCCCTCTAGCCACACAGCTTCATCATGCAAACGTGGCACGGAGGATAGATGTGGTTAGCTCCGCCTCGACCAGCCACAACATCTCTTGTTCTAGGCGATTCTTCTATTTTCCAAGTTTTTTAGTTGTAATAACACCACGGCAAGCTAGCGCCGCTCTTCGTGTGTGCCCGTGCAAAGGTTAGACGATGGAGAGAAGAGAGATTGAGATCGCAGACCTGGGACCCACCAGTAAGTGAGATAACGGTCATGCACGTGTTGACGAGGCACTCCCTCTACTCTACTCAATGCAAGTACTATATAAAATCAAGTTATGGGACAAAGCCAACAACCGTTCGTTTTTTCAGGCTATCGACTTACGCTTTGTAGTCCAGGTTGCCAGTTCGAATCTCGTCTTTCAGATTTGTTAGTTTTAGGTCCAAATTTGATTAATGACAAGTGGGACCCCCGTGTGTTGTTCTGATATTTCAGTGTAGGATGGTTTTTTTGAACAAACTCTTTGCGCGGTTAGACAAGTAACGGCACGAGTTACACGTTTTTTGCAAGTTTACGAACAAAAATGACAACGGCATAGAATATGGCATCCACCCCGCAGCTTAGATGCTATGGTGATACGAGTTTTTACACCATTGGAAGTGAGATCCAATGGCTTGGGAGTAGTCTTTGTAATTATGCGCAATTTCCTAACTCTCCAAAGGTTTTTTTGCAAATAAAACATTCAGGCCTCGTGTGTGCCGCTGCATCTTCGATCCAACGGCTCCCCGGTGCTCATATTAGGTGCTCCCCGTAGCTTAGTTACCCGCTACGGTGATTGGAGTAGTTGTGGGCCAAATGCTACGAAAATATAATCTAAACCGACCGGAATAAATGCCTACACATATTAATCCAAGGTTGGAGTGCCCCTCGCAATGTAAATATCTCCGGCTTTGCGAGGGTTGGAGAGGTAGTACCTTCAATGCGTGGAAGATACGGTGTGACAAAGCGAGGTCAATCGAGAGACATATAGATAGAGAGACAAAGTGAGTGTGGTCCGACATTCATTGAACAAATATATATGCTCTGGAGAGATATTGTCCGATTGAGCTTTTTGGCAAGGGTGAGGGCTGTAAGATAGAGCTTGAGAGATGATGCAGTCACAGACGGGTAGATATATTTTGTGCGTGAGAGAAAGCATGGTCAACCGATCACATAGGGTCGCCGTGCGATCGAAAGAGTGAGACGGGTTGGAGAGAGTGACCTAGATAGACGATGTGCATGAGAGAGTATACAATGTGAATAGGTCGAATTAGGCTCAACATGGTGATATATCGTTTTTGTCCGAGAAAGAGCAAGGTCAATCGAGACATACGGAGAGAGAGATAGAGAGAGAGAGTGAGAGAGATTGAGTGAGCATGGCCCACCATGAGGTCGAAAGAGTGGTGGCGGCTTGGATGGACTGGCCTAGATAGACAATCTGCGTGAGAGAGTATATAGTATGTCGATCAAGGCCCGAACAGGGAGATATATCATTTGTGTGTGAAAGAAAACGAGGTTAAACGAGACTCAGATAAAGAGAGCGAGATTGAGCGAGTGTGGCCCACCGTGTGGAAGAAAGAGTGAGACAGTCTCGAGGGAGTGACCTAGACGTGCGTGCGCATGCACGAGAGGTTGGGGGGCTAGATAGGCAATGCATGTATTTAGCGCGAGAGGGTGAGAGGGAGAGGGGGAGAGAGAGAGCTCGGCATGGGGTGCAATGGCGGGTGTGTGAGGTAAATACATTTGGTAACAGAGTGGAAAAAAGGGTTGTGTAGTTGAGAGACTACGAGATCGAAACATGGAGAGAAAGAATGAACGTGTGTTGGAAACCGATAGCTTCCTAAGGTGGTTAGGAGAGGAAGATTGACCGATACAGGAAGTATGTAGGGTTTGTGCGGGGAGGGGGGGGGGGCTAAAAACAACATTTGAATGTACATAGTACGAGACTTAATATCGATGTTTCAATTCGGTGTACATTGTAAGATTTGAACCGAGGACCAGGCATACGGGTAATTATTTCGAATTCGTGCCATACTAAGTTTCGAAAAGTTGACATTGACTCAGTTTGTTGTGCTATTTTGTAGGTCATATGTTTGGATCCATCCAAAAGTTTTCTCACTACCATGGTGTTCATCATATACATATGAATTTGTATTAAAAAGTAGCATGGATACAGTGAAATGCGAAATCCATGTTAGAATTGGAGATCGCTACGTGACACACACTCTAATTCAAATAACTAACTACGTGACACACACTCTAATTCAAATAACTAATTATGTGACACACACTCTAATCCACGTTAGCGTGGGTACTGTTTCGATTTTTTTTCAAATAACTCCTCATTAATTAATTTATAGTACTCCCTCTGTTCACTTTTATAAGACCTTGAAGACATTTCAGACAATGTGCAAAACAGTTCATTTTAAGTTTTCTGAAATGACTTGCAAAAGTGAACGGATGGAGTATCTCGTTTCGAATGACTAATTATTGCAAGAAAAACACGGGCATGGTAATACATACAGATTCGTTTGCAAATGAAAGAAGATTCGTTTGCATTCTCAATTGTAGGCGCAACAGGCAAACCAGGGTCGTGTCGGGGTGGATGCTGCTTCGGTGCCTTAAAGGCAACTGCCTTTGGGTCACTAACATGTGGGCCAGCCACCTGTTGCGCCCATATGTCATGGACACAAAGGCAGGTGCCTTAAGGCACCGAAGCATAGTCCTGTCGGGGTGGTCGCGTGTGTCGGACGGACGCGTAGCACCCAGCCACCCACCCCCCCCCCCAAAAAAAAGGACGACGACAATATAAGTTCGCGCTTCCACGTTTCGGATTGAAATATCTGGCGGCCCCAATTCCAGCCCTGCAAAATCTCTCTTCTCCACCGTCCCCTTCCGCGCCCAGATTGCTCAAATCCTTAATTTGCTTGTCATCAATGCCTGCAAATCTCTGTCTCTCTCAACATAGTAGATCATAATTAGACACTAAATCCTTCAATGAGCTTGCAAAATGCTTGCATTAGATCCCTCATTAGACACTATATGTTCATCACCAGGAGCATGTAAAATGTTTGCATCAAATCCTTCATTAGCAGTCTGTCACTAGACACTTCAGGCTCAAGAACAACATGAGCTTGTATGTTTGCACCGGAAACTTGATTAGACACATCAGATTCAGTCAGTTCAGTATAGATTGGGGGAGTTATAAAATAAGTAGAAATTGGTTTCATTTTCTCATAGATTCCCTACATACAAGCAGTTTTACAACACCGTCAGGTTTAACTATTGGCCAGAAATTGAAGAGTTGAATTAGATATAATCAGGGATGTGATCTACCTGCTCGTTGCGCATGCTACTCTTGCAAGCTGCGACTATCCGTTTGCGCAAGCTCGATGCCATGCCCGTGCTGCCGCCACTGCCTCCCACGCAGGCTACACCCAGGGTTGGATCTTCATCTTCTTGTCCTTTCGTTCGCTTGAAGCTTGGCGACCGCCCTCCAATGAGGGCGCGAGGAAGAGTTGTGTCGGTCTGTCCAGCAGCGGCTAGGTTAGGAGCGAACCAGACTGGAGCCTGGAGCGAATGAATTGGGATTTTTCCTGCTGTCGATCGATATGGGAGGCGCTCATTTGGGCCGCGAGCCTGCTATAAGGCCTGCCTTGCACTTATGTTATTGGCCCATCCAAATTGAAACATTTTTCTTCATTTTTTACATTGCCTGCTCGTGCGTTGGGATGAACAAAACAAGCGTGGGCCAACCTGGACGACTCAAACTAGGTGCACACTTTCCAGCCACCTGAGGCGGCCGCCCATACCAGCCCCTATGGTGGCGTCGCCCCTTTTTGCGTGTATGATTGGATAGTGAAAAATATTCCAGTGGTGCTTTTGCTTTACCCACAAAATGGTTGAATTGCTTGTTTCTATGAACTGAGTTCGCCAATAATGTGAAGGATGCCAGTCTTTTCATCCTATTGTAGATTGCTTAGATCTCGATATGCCAAAAGTAATCACATGAAATATATAGTAAAAGCCAGTGTGATGTGTTTGGCTACAACTAGTCTGACTACACGTCCTCATATAACATATCAAGGACGCACCATCTTACCAGATTAACCATTCGACTTACCCATGCAGTGTGGAAAGAAAAAAGTATTGGGACTGCGTATCCAAGCAATTGATGCCATCGACTCCTTCGTACAACCTTGTAAGCGAAAAAGAAGTTGCAGTGTGCCTGTACAAATAACTAGCATAAGTTCAGTTACCTGCTTCTCGGAATTTTAATTAGCCACTTATTGCAAAATTGTTCAATTACATTGCTTGGCTTAATTTAGTTTTCTATTGATTACATAATGGCACAGCCTGTTAATCATATTGTAGACTGCGCCTATCTATGTGTTTGATACTTACTGTTAAGAATTACCTGTTTGCCTTAACTTAAGTATCTACTTGTTTGTTTAACTGCTTTGCTGCTGCAACAGCGGGCTACAATGATGTTAGTAACTACTTTTCAACATCCAATTGAAACTCTTTAATTCCTTGTTTGTATAACTGGTTTGCTGTTATAACTCCCAGTTGAGATGTTTTGCTAACTTCAACTTTTCTGAATCCAATCAGAACTTTAATGGCAAAACAGGTTAGCCCAAGATCAAAGAGCGAGGTCCCCATGGACGTTGCATCATCCCACAGCAGTGGCACCGGCCCAATCGTGCATTATGAATTGCCAACTGCTGATGCTCTAGAGGCTAAACTAGTGGTAGAAAGAGATTCTGCTTCTGCACTTAGAGATGAAGTTGACATGTTGAGGAAGCAAACAGCACAATCACAAGCAGTACTCAAGACAACCATTAAATATTTGGTGGATTTCAAAACAAAGCAAGCTGAGACTGACCAGATTGTTAAGGTCCTGAAGGAAAAAAGGAAATTAAATTCCTACTTGGTAAATCATAGGTGAAATGTTCTTTCCATAGTTGAATAACCTTTGTGTTTTCTATTCATGTAATCAATCAAACCATTTGTTTTAGAGATCATGTAATAATTGTTTTTTTTGTTTTTTTTGTAATTTTATTTGAGCACAAGTCTGTATTAATTGATAAGACTCGAAGACATTTCATTTGGATTGCTGTGCCAGACCTACAAATATGCCAATCGGGCTGAATGTGCATTCAGCAATAGTAGTATAGATGGACCTTAAGTGGCACACATCGGAAAGGGCCAAGATGCTCGCTAAAAAAGGATGTTGTTGTAGCAAAAAAAAGTACATCGGCCTGGCTTATGTATGTTAGTTGATATTATTGATCCATATACTCTATAAGTGTTTATATGTCTGTTAGTTCCGTACATTCTTGGTTGATTGACTCGGTATTTGAATCTTGATACATCGCTTGTGTACATATCTAAATGGGAGTACACATTATGCTGCGTGTGACATTTGAGTTGGACATGAAGTGTTCCAAATATTCGAATTCACCTTAAACTGGATTCTAGTTTCTGAATTTGAGTATCGGCATTTGTAAACCATATTCATATATGACAGTGGAATACATCTTTGTCGTCCTTTTGAAGATATATAAAAACACATAGAATGATTTATAAAGATTCATATAGGAATACAAAATGGATTCGAATTTAGTTACCAGGGTAAATCTGGATGCTTATTGTCCCACAATTCGAAAGAAACAGCAAAATGTCCACTCCCACATCGGCTGCCCGAAGCCAAGTGTTTGGGAGATGGAAATTATTGTCTACCCATTACATGGACAATCCGTCGGCCCGATTTCCACAGCTCTAAATAGGGGTAGGTTAGTAACTTCAATTAGATGTGACACGACCGCCTCTGAGCCCATTCCGACACGGTGGGCGTCAAACATGGGCGGCAAAACTCATTTGATTCAAGCTCATCCAAAAGACCTGTGTTTCTCCCTCCATTCCCCATTCATACACGGTGGGCGGCAAAACACCCTCTCCTCGTCCGAAATAGATGTAGGCTAATATTTTAAATAGGGGCAGATGTCTAACTTCCATCAGACATGACACAACCGCCCTACCTGTCAGCCCCGTTCATACACTATGGGCGCCAACCGTGGGCGGCAAAACACCCTCTCCTCGCCCGAAATAGTTACCGACAAATATTTGGGAGATGCGAGATTACCGTCCTATCCCCAACCGACAAGACGTCCAAATTTGAAACAGGGGATAAGTTCGTAACTTTCCCATATTTCAGACAGGCGCGTCCCAAAAACATGGTTCCCCGTACCTCTCCCTCCATTTTCCCATTCATACACCGTCCGGGCTAGAACACCCCATTCCCACACCAGCCTCCGTCCGCCACCCCATCCATCGCCGCCGTCCTCCACCACATCCATCGCCACCGTCCTCCACCATGCCAGAGCGCCTACCAAGACCGCGTCGTCCACTGCTAGAGATGGACGTTTCTCATCCACAGCGGTGGACCAATAGCCTTGCATCGCGTCCTCTCGCATCATCGGCGTCGTCGTCCTCTTTGCCGGGGCCGCTCACACGGCCTTCTCTTCCACCGCAACGGGACTTATCCCCTGATGCACCCGTCTACCGTCGCAGATCTGCTTCAACGCCACCGACAGCCATCGCACCCCCGATGCCTACACGGCGCCGCAAGAGAGGTGGTACTTCATATCTCCTCAACTTTTTGATCTCAACCAGAAAATAGATCTTAACTTGGTTACTCCACTTTCTTTTCAGCTCTTAGAATTTAGTTCTTAGTTCGAAGCAAACAATGGTTGCTAAATATCATTTCTCCAGTTTGCAGCTTCAAATCTGCCATGGCACAGCCATAATACGGTTTAATTGATCATGCTTAGGGTTTAATTGATCATGTTGGTTCCATGGTGGTTTCTTTAATATAAATCAGAGGGGAAACCCTCTTTTGCTAAAAAATATATGCTTAGAGTTTCCCCCTTTTATGATCACTATACGATCAGAATACATGCTTCGTGTCATAATAACACTGCTCCACCCATCAAGCTAAACAAGCTTAGTTGTTCAAATACGAATCTGATATTATTAAAACAGAGTTGTTTAATTGGTCAGCTAAATGTTCCTAAAATAGTTTCGAAAATGCATGTTCGCCGCTCGGGTGTGTATCTCTGTGTGTGGTATGGTCAGCACGGTTGGGGAGGTGAACTTTGCATATGCAGGGGTTTATAGGGAGACACTCTCCGAGTTGAAACCGCAATGCATTCCATAGATAATCTAACTACTTTTTATGTTTTCATGAATCTCAGATTCTGAACAGCATCATAATGATTATGAGCTTGCACGCGTGAAAAGAATAAAGGAGAACAATGCCATGGCTGTCAAACTTGGCATTAAGGGACTGAAATCAAGTCTGGATGCAATGCAATGCAAACACTCTCCACCTACAGATTCATGCTCAGAATATGATCCTAACAGTGATTCTGAGCTAGAGGGAGACCTAAGTTAATGTAGCTCCCTAGTGGAGGAGTCAGAGGAAGATGCCCTATCTTATTCACCCATTAAGGTACTTGCTCTAACTTTCCAAGGTTACATTGCTCGCACATATCTTGCAACTGATGCTTTGCATTGCTTCTACTTTGCTTAGTTTACACATCGTGTATGTGAATACGCCCTGCCTATCCATTTTCAGTACATATTCCATCTGTCATCATACCGTATTTATCCATTCAAATGTTGTTCTTGTGTATCAGACATTCAAAAGGAAGAGGGCGATTGCTGATCGTGGAGGAGCAGAAGCAAAGTATTTGGAAAAGGTAGTGGCACCTGATAAATCAAATAGCCCATTAGGTGTAGTTGCAATATCACCTGACCCACAAAATACCCCAACTCTAGCAGACTCTAGCCCTACTATACTGGTCATTTCTGATGCCCCAACTCAGCAGACCCCAACTGCAGCAAACAGTATGATTATGCCAGTTGACATAGCACCAGCTGGACGACGCAAAACCCCCATTCCAGCAAAGAGTACACCAAATCCAGTTGCCAAATCCCTTTTCGAACCAGAGAGAGCCCCAATTGCAGCAAATAGGACCCCTGTTCCATTTCTTCCCAGTTTAGAAGACGAAGCTTATGTTGTTGTCAGGAACTTTGTGCGCATCTTTCCTTCATGGAAAGATTATACCGCGGACACAGAACAATTTCCAGTCTTCCTCCGCAACTTACGCGTAAGTAATGTACTAATGTTATTCATGGTCATTACTGCATATGTTTCTGCTGACAGAAGACACAAGATTTCATTCTTTTAAATAGGAGAGGCGCAAACTGGATTGTGATGACGAGCAAGGGTTGGTTGCGCTTTTCAAGCACTCGTTGATGAAGTATCGTTCCTACCTGAGGCAAGCGCACTTCGATGGCAAGCCTCTGAACGAATTTTTTGTAAAGTCTCCGGTGATACATTTATCCGACGGTGACTGGAATAATCTTGTTACACATTGGTCTCGGTTGCAGCGTAAGGTACTGTCTATGATATCACATCACAATTTGAACTACATTTCTGCATTTGCCTTAACGTCTCACTTGTACGAAAACTGTTAGCAGAAGAAACATTCGTTCTCAAGGGACCACAGAATCTCGCAACTATACTGCACACTACATTGCTCTTGTGAGTACCTCTTGCCCTATATGACCATACTTACTTTCATAGTTGTTTGATTATGTAGCATCACTGCACATGTTAGCCTCGTAATCGTCCATTTGGTGGACATTATAAGATCCGTATGGACTCTTACATAAATTTAGAATCAACCCAATGCTTTTGAAGAGGTTTAACTCTGCAGTCCTCTTGTAAGGAATGAATGTGGTCTATCACTGTACTTACATTAACAGCTACTCCCTCCATCCCATAATATAAGAACGTTTTGTACAGTACACTAGTGTTCAAAACACTCTTGTATTATGGGAAGAGGGATTGGTTCATTTTGCAGCATTCTGCATCTTATCTCCCTTGCCCACCATTTACTAAAAAAGATCAGATCTATATTTAATCTTACCAACAAGTAGAATACCCAGACAATGCCAGTGCAGAAGTGTAGCCCATTGCTCTTGTCAGTACATTTTGTCCTGTAACGCTTGTACTTCCAGGGATTGGTTGTTGATTATGTAGCATCAATCTGCATCTTATCTTCATTATCCTCTATCCCTTCCAGTATTATCATATCTATAATTACTCTCTACAAAATGTAGAGTACAAGCAATGCTTATGACAAAGATTTTGTGCTGAAATTCTTGAGTTATCCTTCCCTTGCCATGGAGAAGGGCATTATAAAGCCGGTGTTAACTGTTAATGTAAGTCAGTCCTTCTAAAGCTTTTATCCTCAACTGCTGTTTAATTTGCTCATACTCCCTATCGTTTACTACTGTTTAGTTTGCTGTTTCTACCAAAATGCATGTTCGTAAGAACCGTAAGTTCTAAGTTTTACTTGTAAAACCAAATTCCTTATTCATACCATGCACATTACTTAATACTCCCTATATGTATGCTTGTTTTTGTGGATCTATAATCCAGTGTGTGGTGAAGCAGCCCACGTTTGCACCTTGTCATCTCATGTTTTATCTTACTCATGTGGCTCATGATATGAACAACATGCCATGCACATTATCCAAAATAGATACAATGATTTTCTTTGCCCTTCATCTATGCTTGTTATGTTGACATGGTAATCCGGTAGTGTGGTGAAGCTCCCCGCATTATGAACAATGGCAAATTATGCTATTGATATTTTGAAAATACTCTTTATTTTCTAATTTGAAATTGGATAGAATTGACAGAACAGTTATCATCTTTGTTTATACATGTGCAAAACCTGTCATCTCTCTGCTTTGTTTCAGGGTGATATGCCTGATGGCATGCACAAGTCTGCTGAAGGCTGTGAGACAAACCCAACATATATTGCTGCAAAGAAGGCAAAACATCTTGAAGATAGCAAGACAACCCCAAAGTCTTGTCTTGATGCAGTGTTCAAGTTACTTGAGACTAACAGTCAGACAAGCTCACAGAATTCATTGTCTGAATCAATTCGACTTCTTCAGTCCCAAGTTCTAGCAGAAAGGTATTCTGCAACTCAACTTTGACTTGAAGTCCTATCTCTAAGAAAGTTGCGGAGAACACCAATGAGAACCTCATCGCTAAACAGCTACACCTGGAAGCTATGACCGACAAGCTAGGCCGCTCTCACACCCTTGCTCAGCAGCTTGCGCAGCAGTTCCCCCGCAAGGCTAACCTTTCTTGAACTGTCTTGGAAGTGGTCTCGGTTTAGTATTATTTTGTTACACTGCAATGGTGCCCGGTTTTTGTAATCTGCTTCTTCGTTGCGCTTTATGATCACTGGTGGCGAACTTTAATGCCCAGTGGATGTAATATACCTTAAATCCTTTATTATGTAGTGTAGGTTTATTCTTAGTTAATATGCCGTAATTTCTTTATTGTATAGAGTAGGTTTGTTCTTAATTCCTACTAGTTACGCGGCAGCCCGAAATGAACCCCGGCCCATGATTATGCGAATCAAATCACGGGCTTTTAACAGGCTAAATTGTATGGGTCCTTGTTTGGCCCAATCAGATATCGGCTGTGAGCAGGCCGGATGCAAACCGGGCCGTAGTTAGGTCCAACTATATGACGGGCTTTTAACAGGGCGAATATAATATAGGGCCGAAATGTTAAACGGGCCCTTAACAGGCCAAAACTAATATCAGGCTGAATTACTAAGTGGGCCTTTAGCAAGTGGGCCCAAAAGCATAGTGTCCAGTTGATGGGTCGAATCTGATATGGGCCATAATTGAGCCCGAAGCCTCTTAAAGGGCCGGACCTGATCTGGGCCGTAATTTGGCCCAGAACGTGGTACGCTTTTAATGGGCCGGATCTCATATGGGCCACTATTAGGCCCGGAGCGTGGTAGGCCATTAATGGACCGGATCAAATATGGGCCGACATTTGGCCCAAAACATGGCAGCCAGTTAATGGGCCAGCCTACTAGGGTCCTCAAAATCTTGTGGGCCTATAGCTGGGCTGGCCCATTAATGTCGGCGAAATCTTGTGGGCCTTTAGCTGGGCCGGCCCATTATGACCCGCAAGAATCTTGTGGGCCTTTACCTGGGCCGGCCCATTATGGCACAAAAAAATCTCGTGGGCCTTTACCTGGGCCGGCCCATTATGGCTCACAAAATCTTGTGGGCCTTTAGCTGGGCTAGCCCATTATGGTCCGCAAGATTTCGTGGGCCTTTAGCTGGGCCGGCCCATTATGGTCCGCAAAATCTTGTGGGCCTCTAGTTGGGCCGGCCCATTTAAACTTGTTGGGCCGTGCCACGTGTCGACGTATCATAGGCGCCTTCTGTCCAGTGAATGGATGACATCTGTCCCGACGATGAGCTGACACGTGTTTCCTCTAGCCAATGATGATTTTACACGTGGAAAATCCCCATTGGTCGGGGCTGTTAACGGGTTATCGGATCCAAAACCCGACCCGATAGCTTAATGGCGTTCCGTTACGGTGGATGCCACGTGTCGGTCACCCTTGATGAAAGCACTTCTGTGACGCGCGATTTATCGTCATGGAAGTGGACACTTCCGTGATGATAATTTCGGTAATGTCATGGAACACTTCTACGACAGCACAGGTATGACTATCTTGATTCTGTCATAAATTTGTCATGGATGTACATGCATGACAAAAAAAGCGACCTACTATGATAAACACGTATCATCACGAAAGTGTATTTTTTTGTAGTGCTAAACCATGTGCGATACAAGTGTGATGTGAATCACCACGACCGTGCAAGCGCGAGCAAATTGAGGTGGAGGTACTGGCTCAACCGTGTGTGATGCAAGTGCGCTGAAATCACCACGACCGCGCAAGCGCAAGCAAAGGGTGGAGGTACTAGCTTAACCGTGTGCGATGCAAGTGCGCTGTAAAACCACCACCTGTGGAAGCTAAAGGCGGGTAAGTTTATTTGGAAATTAGGACAAACTGTGTGCGATAGACCAGCTAGCTAGAAATATAAAAAACAAACTACTCACCTTGAGCGTTGCAAAAATCGGCGGATCCGTGCCACTTTTCCTTATTATCATACACGCATATTTTAGCAGCCGAGGCATTTGAACTGTCGCCCTCCCTCGTCCACCACAATCTCCACCCACCATTACTAAAAAAATCAGCAGCCGCGGTGTATCCTCAAACACCACCCCCCTCCACAGTCCCCCACCCGCCCCTCCCCCCCTTCGAACCCTAGCTCACGGCCACCGCCGGCGCCGCCGCCAACCCTGCCGGTCTGCCCGTTCCTCCTAGCTTAGATAATAAAGTTCAGGTTATCCAGTGATTCCGATACCATCGCGCCACTCCCCTGAGTTTTTAGATGAGGCGTGCGGTGTCCCTCCCCACCAGATCCACATCCCTTTCTCCAGAATGTCGCGGCCTAAGCTCGACCACGTATCCCGGGGAGCCCGATGAGCGTTCGGCCAAGAAGAGGTTTATCATGGCCTCTCCGGTGGACGTTGGCGAGGTGGCCACCATTCGCCATGACCTATTGATCCCGGAGCAACACGTCATCGCGAAAGCCAGCGAAGATGTTGACTATGTTGCCATGCTGAAGGCTTCATGTCAGCGGGCTAGCGTATTACTGTATGTCCGGAAAGTTGGCTACGACATCAAGCTCGTCCACACCGATGGCTTCACGCGGGCCATGTCACAGGTTAAGTGGTTCATCCCCAACCCCTCTGGTTCAACCGTTGTCGATCTCTTCGACGGCCCTGCCGCTGATCTCCTCCGCCAAGCGGTCAAGGATTTGCGAGCTTTATACGCCATCGAGCCCATTTTGCCACTTCTGAAGGACACGTTCTACAGCAGCGGCTTGGGATCCTCAATTGCCAAGTCAGATCTCATCGACCACGACCACGAGGAGGGCACCCACGAAGGTTCTTCCAAGGTGAAATAGCCCATCTGTGACATCAGAGAGCGCACCATGGGTCTATGCTCTTCCAACTGGAAGGATTCCATCCATGAAATGTGAGGCAACATTCTATCAGCAAATATTACGTTTTCTAGCTTGCCAACCCGTACCCTTTTTTGTAGTAGCATCTATCATGCGGTGCTTTAACTATTCCATGTTTAATTATTTCAGTTATGCAAAAATTTATTGTTTAGTAGGTCTATGTGAGGTTTAAGTATGAATTGTCCACTTTAGTTTCACGAATGGCTATATTTGGTTGTTCATAGTGAGTAGATGCCTTGTTTATCTGTATTTGTTTGTTAGGTTGGTTGGAGTGAGCATTTTTTTCAGTTATCGAGCAGATGCCTTGTTTATCTGTATTTGGTTCTTACTTTGGTTGCAGTGAGTATTTGTCCAGTTATCAAGCAGATGCCTTGTTTATCTGTATTTGGTTGATAGGTTGCTTTTTTTAGCATTTGCCCAACTATCAAGCAGATGCCTTGTTTATCTGTATTTGGTTGTTAGGTTGCTTTTTTAGCGTTTGTCCAGTTATCAAGCAGATGCCTTGTTTATCTGTATTTGGTTGTTAGGTTGCTTTTTTAGCATTTCTCCATTTATCAAGCAGATGCCTTGTTTATCTTTATCTTCTTGTTAGGTTGGTTGTAGGGAGCATTTGTCCAGTTTTCAAGCATATGCCATGTTTATCTGTATTTGCTTGTTAGTTTGGTTGCAGTGAGACTCTGTCCAGTTTTCAATGGCTATATTTGGTTGTTATACTGGTCATTTATGCCTTGTTTATTTCAGTCATTCACAATGTGTGGTTCATTATGTGCAAGTCGGAACTGTGTCGCTTGACTACATCAATACCAGTTTGAACGGCTAGATTTGGTTCCAGTTATTCCTGGTGTAGTTAACACATGCCCTTTATTTTTAGTTTTACACATTTATCCAGTGTGATGTTTAAGCATTACCTACGTTCTATTCATTTTCAACAATACCAGTTTGAATTGCAATATTTGATGGCTGTTAAGCTTGCTATCGGTAACATTGCCTTCCATTTTATATCTGCTTTAATAGCATGCTGAAACCAACACATTCAAGCTATCATTTGGAGACAATGTTGTTTACCTTTGCTATATTTGTTTGATGTTAAGATTGTTGTACTTATTATGCAGGACAACAACGGGAGTGGCCACCATTTTCCGCCGAGGTTAGCTTCATCCGTCGGCTTGTACTCCCCCGTCGTTGCATATGTAGTACATATAGATCCAGGCCTGGACATGAGTTAGCTTCTAATATTGACTTGTTGCTTGTAGGTATATATGCCCTTGGTAAGGATCCACGCATCGACCCTTTTTGCGTATGGGGCAATGAGATATTGATGAACAAGCATAAAGTGAGGAAACTGATAAGGATTATTAGCAAAAAGATACGAATGGTGGCAAGCAAATTATTTGTTTATGCTCTATCCAACACAATAGTGAGCTGTAGGATGGTAACTACAAACTCTGCAGCCTTCTCTTTTTACTTCCCATAATGAGTTGTTAGACAACAATGTCTGAATCTTTTTCGTTCCCAGTGGTTCCTGAAGCAGTTCACTCAAGATTACCTCGCAAAGTACATGATTGGTGGACACACAAATGAAGGTTAAAGTATTTCATCCAGACTACAATGAGCATCGAGAAGTCCTAATGAAGACAGTGAAGGATGGACGGGCAACCATCACAAGGGGTTAGCCTAGAGTCGTGCGCGCCTTACGCATGGAGGAGGGCACAATATGGGCATTCCGCTTCACCTGCTCCAGCAACCAGAATGTCTTTCGCCTCTCTCTTTACCGTCTTTAGTACAACCGTGGTTCATCATTCTTTACTTGGTGCTTCTGTAGTTCTTCAGTATATGTACCTGTGCAATGAATTATGGATTCGTGGTTGAACCTATATTTGTAATAAACATGGTTGGATATGAAATAAGTGATTGCCTACTTTCAAATTCATAACATGTGATTTTTAAATTAGGGGTTAATTGGATTAATTAGGGATTAAATAGGGATTATACTGCACACGGTTTGCGAAAGCGAAACGTCTGCGATACACGTGCACTACAAAAAAATACACTTCCGTGATGATGCGTGTTTGTCACAGTAGGTCGCGTTTTTTCTCATGCATGTACATCCATGACAAATTTATGACAGAATCAAGATAGTCATACTTGTGCTGTCGTAGAAGTGTTCAATGACATTACCAAAATTATCATCACGGAAGTGTCCACTTCCATGACGATAAATCGCACGTCACATAAGTGCTTTCGTCAAGGGTGACCGACACGTGGCATCCACCGTAACGGAACGCCGTTAAGCTATTGGGTCGGGTTTTGGATCCGATAACCCGTTAACAGCCCCGACCAATGGGAAATTTCCACGTGTAAAATTCTTATTGGCCGGACGAAACACGTGTCAGGTCGTCAGTGGGTCAGATAGGCGCCTATGATACGGCGACACGTGGCACGACCCAACATAGGCCCATTCCTGTGAAAAGGCCGGCCTGTTTGACTTGGTCAAAAGGTGGCGGGCCGGCCCATGTAAAGCCTGTTAACGGACTGTTCGCATATAGCCCATTTACAGCCCGCTAACCCAAGGCCCGTTACGCCCTATCCGAATTAGGCCCAATAGTGTCATCTAGGCCACCCAATATGATTCCAGCCCATTTTCACTTCTGGCCCATGTATGGCCCATGATGTCTTTCTGCCCATATGAGGCCCTATGTAACTCTTGGCCTATTAACGGCCCGTGGTGAAACTGGACCGTAATGAACAGTGTATCACTTTACACCCATTAACGACCCGTGGTGAAACTGGCCCGTAATGAACAGTGTATCACTTTATACCCATTAACGGCTCATTATTCCGTTGGGCCGTTTCCAGCCCATGTTATCTTTCGGCCTTCTCAGAGCCCATTTATTTTTGGGCTCATTTCCAGCATTCGTTTACTTACATCACGTTACTGTCATTTTCTGCTTGTGGGCCAAATTCAGCCCGTGGTTACAGTCGGCCCGTTTGTGGTCTGTTAATACGTTGGGCCATTTTCATAGCGTCATCAAATACGGCCTATTAACGATGGCCCGTTACGGTCGGCCCATGAACGGACGATTCCAACTCTAGCCCGTTTACGGCCATAATGCGGCCTGTTATTGGCCCATGTTTGGCCAATCGATCATACGGCCCGTATAAGGCCCATTGATGATACGGTCCGTAGAAGGCCCATTGTTTCTACGGCCCGTAGAAGGCCTACTGTTTCTACGGCCTGTAGAAGGCCCACTGTTTCTACGGCCCATAGGAGACCCAGTGTCACTATAGTAAATATTAGCCCATGGTTATTGTGGCCTAGTTTTAGAAATAGGTTATTGTAGCCACTAGTTAATCGCGGAAAAAGAACTGCAAAGACTACAAGCAAACAAATAAACAAGACAACAAGGAAATAAATAAGCAAGCAACTAACGCTAGGCTATCACGGCTATTACACATATTACATCCACTGGGCATCAAAGTTCGCCACCAGTGCAAATATAGGGAACAAAGTAGCATATCATATACACTGTCCATCAAAATTGGCCACTAGTGCAAATAAACGCGGCAGCAAAACAAGAGCATAACTGAAACAACTTTAGAAGAGCTCAAGAAACGTTATCCTGGGTATCCACCATGCTGGCAATAAGCTTAGCAAGCTGATTAGCTTTGTCCTGTTTGGCGCTAAAATCCTCCAACGCTTGCTGTTGCACCAGAAAGTATGCATCTGAATGCTCCAGGGACTTCCGCAGTCCTTCCGCTTCTTGTCGCAGCACAGCTGATTGATGTCTTTCAGCTTATAGTTGAGACTCAAGAAACCAAACTGATTCAGACAGTGAGTTTGAATAGCTTGTGCAAGCGGTAGTGGCCAGTAACTCCAACACTAAACCAAGACAGGATGTGTCACTATCCTGAACCTTATCTGCATTACTACCTTTACCGTTGCTTAATAAGGCACTCTTACCCAATATTCTTTCAGCATTCTAAAAGAAGAAACAAGCAGACACATAACAAGTTTAGCATGTACTAGTATATGAAACTCATTTCGGTGAACCACTTCATTAGTAAAGTGGATAGGATTAAACTACCAAGTCTTCTATTGCCAAGTACTAGTACATAATAAAGGCATCAAACAAACATATATCTATGTCCTATGGTAGCAATGGAATCTTTAAATTAGAACAGTTGTTCTTCAGGTTTAGGCACTTGTTCTACATGAACAGAGTATAGTAAGACGCAAGAATATAATACTTAAAAATAGAAAATGAGCTCATAGACCTTACCACATTCTTGGTTCAGGACCAGTACAGAACATGGCGTTCCCAGTCATCGTCCAGTAAATGTGTCTCAGGAGAACGTAAGGGAATTTGATGAGTTTCTTTGTCGGTGAAGTATGTTCCCTTCAGGTAATTTTGATACTGCCACCAGGCATTCTTGAAGATAGCAGAGGTATTAGCACAGGTTACCTCATCCTGAGTTTCCAAATCGGTCCTTCTCTATAGAGAAAAATGGGAAAATTTGTTGTATTATAACCATCATGGAGGTAGGATGTATGGGACGAAGCAAAGTAATTGCCATGAATAACATTACTTACACATAACTCCTGGACAAACACCTGCAACTGGCATTTTCCTTCATCTTCAGTATAATATTTCCAAGATGGGAAGATACGCACATACGATTTAACAACATAAATGCGATAGATGCTAAACTACGACTAGCTGGTTGTGCTTCCTCCACAGGAATAGGCATACTAACTAGTGGAGTTGGGGTTCACCGTGATAGTACTGGCCCTTTGGGCACTGGAGCTGCCTTACCAACTACTCTTTGTTTGGGAGCTCTGTGGTGGAGATGGTGCTGTGTCAACAGGAACTGGGTTACTATCGGTTGGGGTTGGGGTTAGATTGGGTGAAGCTGGTTCTCTTTCCATCGTAGTAGGGGTACAATCTGCGAGAGTTTGGGTTATGTGTGGTAGGGCTGGTTCTTGTGCATGTACAACCGGGGTGCTATCTCCACCAAGAGGTAGCACTGTTTTATTTGAAGACCGTGTTTTTAGTCCGCTAGATACTGGCATCACCCGCTCCAATTCAAATGACTGATAAACAGGAAACATAGTTGAATGTACAAACATTGTATGAGAGACAGATGCAATAGATAGTGTGGAAAAAAGAGGGCATGAAATAGTTGACATGTATATTTTTTAACTAAAATGGATAGCATGACATAATTTCACATATATGATGTCTATCTAAATTGGATAGCATAGCATAACATAATTCAAAGATATGATGAATAACTAAACAGGATCGCATGACATAATTCACCTACATGTTATCTAAGTAATCATGATCACATCATTTAATTCACATATGTGATTTATATGCTAAACAGAGGGCATTCGATATGATGTCGGAACTAAGAACATGGTGTTGAATATTGTGTATATGATGTCTAAACTATGCAATGCAAGACACCGTATGCATGATATGAGCAGTATAACCTGCCAAGTTAGAGCATACACCTCAGTGGGGGAATAGGACTGGTCATCTGTCTCTGAATCCATCTCTGAGGAGCTATCGGGACCCAACAAGAGATCTGCTTCGACAGGTAGCACTGTCTGCTCTGAAGGCCTTGTTTTCACTCCAGATTTTTCCATCTCCCACCCAAATGGCTGATTCACAGGAAGAGTAGTTTAATGTACAAACATTGTCGACAAATGGAAATGTAATGAAGAAAAGGATGGGCAAGATATCATTCAAATATATGATACCTGGTTAAACAGGATGGCATTGCACATTTCACATATATTATGGCTGGCTAAAAGACATGAGACTGCATAATTCCCATATATGATATAGAAACTAAACAGGTGGCATTACAGAACATGTCTAAACTAAGCAGATGACATATATGATGTCAAAAGTAGGCATTGCAAGGCAACATATGCATGATATGACTAACGGCATCATGCCAAGGTAGAGCAAACACCTTGGGGGGTAAATAGGAGTGGTCAGCGGCGTCCGAATCCGCCTCAGAACAGATATCTTCCTATGGATTACAATCTGGAGAGGGGTGGGGAGGGTTTGCCATTGAACCCACCATGGAGCGATGTCTGCATGACATTGTATTGCCACGCAAAACTCTTCTCTTTTTCTCTACATGTTCAGCATGACTGTGTACAATATCTGACATGCATACGAAAAAAATATGGTGAGATTATGTAAGGAGAGCATGCGGAAATTTAGAGTGACGGTAACAACCAGTGGATCGATGTTTTTCCGTTGAACCAAAATAGCCCTAATGGATCGACGTGAATGTATAGTAATAAGTGATGCAACAAGTGTACAACCTCTTTGCCGTAGCCGTGTCGACCTCAGCATCATTGGTTTGGTCGCTGAAGCAGTTGAGGCAGAGGTGGCTATCGGAGGTGTGGAGGAAGATATGAGGAATCTGTAGACGGTGTCCAGGGCACTGCTCTGTTATGATGGATCGTTCTGTCGTTGGAGCAGCTCCGGTGAGCCGTAAGACGTCGAGGCTGAAGCAACACAAGACAGACATCGTCAATCTCAAGTGGGATTCTAATAGCATCTCCTATAGATGATGTAAAATGGATGTAAAATTAACATCACCAAAAACCACCTGACTACAACAGATGAGGTAAAAACTGTTGACTCTGAACTTAACTGTCGAAACTGAAATTTACTGTGGAATCTGAATGCTACTATCGAAACTGAACGCAATGGTAGCAGAGAGGCACTTGACATGTAGTTTAGGGAGGGCCTGCAGTTCATCTTCAACCTGCACCCCTCTGATCCGCCAGCCACCACCGGCCGAACCGCCGGCCCCAGCGCCGCCTCGCCGCCCCGAAACAACTCGCCACCGCCGCCCCGGCCAGCTCTCTAGGCCCCCCGCCCCCACCCTGAACCCTAAGATAGATAGTGGGGTACCTCTCCGGCAAGCCCCCGTCCCCGCTGTGGGTGGTTCTTCCTTAACTCTGGCGAGCCACTCCAACCCCTGAAAATCGACTGACCCAAAAGTCGATTCAGTCGACTAAAGTGTGGCTTAATCGGAGCAGAGTAGCGGCACGAGCAAGGGGGAGAGCAGCAGCAGCAGCTCGGCGAGCGAGCGATCGAGCTAGAGCCGGAGCAGCAGCAGCAGATCCGGCTGGTATGGACACCACCGCCGAAGGGGCCTCACACTGGGGGAGAGCCGCCATGGAGATGTCGCCCGCGGCGCTAGCTTCAAGGTAGCCGCTCCATGGGGGTGCGGGATGGAGCACCATCGGCGCCGGGAGGTCGAGTTAAGGAGAAGGTGCGATGCGATGAGTGTACAACCTCTTTGGTGGTGCCGAGTAGGCCTCGGCTTCGTCCGAGGAGTCGGTGAGGATGTTGCGGTTCCGGTGGAGCAGGTTAAGGCGGCGCTGTGGGGATGGAGCAGCCACGATAGATGAGGCGATCGTCGGAGCAGCTCCTTAGAGGTGGAGGACGGGGCGGCTGAACCGGCGGGACGGAGAGATGGACGACGGATCCTCATCCGGGGAGGTGGATGAGGGACGTCGACCTGTTGCGGTGGACGACGTCGTCGGGGAAGAGGCTCCGGCTGGGCAGCGGTGATGTGGCGGACGGAGGAGGGTGGGGTTTCGCGGCTGGAGTGGAGAGGTTATGGTGGCCTGGGATTTCGAATGGCGAAAAGGGGGCGATGGGAGGGGGTGAAGCATGACTTAGGAACGCGCTTGTCCAAAATGTAGGGTGTGTTACAAAAGTACCCCCCACCGATTTGAACTAGCGGCCCTTTCGGCTCAGGGTTAGAAGGGGGATTTCGCGTGTCGGGATTTGGCAGCTGGAGGGAGTTTTCGCGCGCGTTGTAATTTCGGGATAGCAAGGCGTGGGTTGTGAAGGCGCCAGTTTTGGGAGCATGATATCTGAATTTTCGGGATATAACAAGACGCGGGTTGAATTTTAGGGACAAGCCTAACGTGTAGTAACATTGTACTTGTATGTACCAAATCAATTCGCACTTCCCTCAACCAAAAAGAAAACGAAAAAAATAAAACTATTCACACCAGACAAAGAGAGAGTCTTGCCCCATTTTACTATACAAATGCTATTCAAAGCTACTCCCTCCTTCCATCTATACAGGGCCTAATGCATTTTTCGATGCTAACTTTGACCAAATATTAGAGCAATGATATATGTCATGCAACTTACACAAAGCACACCGTTAAATTCGTTTGTGAAAGGTTCTTTCAATGATATAATTTTCACATTGTGCATGTCATGTACTATTAATCTTGTCAATAGTCAAAGGCGGTCTTAAAAATCTCATTACGCCCTATATAGATGGAAGGAGGGAGTATGAATCCATGTTATGTCCGATTAAATTTTTTTCACTTGCTGTATAATGCATGTAACCTACTCATACTAACATTTTAGTGCATTCCAAATGTCTATACTACCGCTGCAATTCGAACTAAATTTGAATTCGTTTCTCTATTTCAATAAGAATCTACAATCATGATTGTTGCCAACTTCAACCATCATAGTTTTCTTGCTATCCGCCAGATATAAATCAGACGGCCTATAATGCAGGATGGCAGGCACACCATCATCAACAACTCCATTTTTTATAAGAGTAGAGATAAAATATATTAAATGCAGTATACCATGTTCATAACCACACCATGTGTATCACCGTTATATATATTCACACATCCATCGGTTTGAAACACTATGATAAATTCTTCAAATATCCGAATTCGCTTTTTATAATGAAGTATATATGATCTCTATTCGTCTTTTACACCCACACAACCCTCTTATCTTTGTAGCTAGCGCTAACTTTCTCTTGTGCATGCACACGCCCGCATCCCTCTCACCCTCCCTCAGCATTCTCTAGCTCCATCGTGCAAATTCGTCTTTTCACTTTAGGTCATTCACCCACGGTGTGTGTAGGCCCCCAGCTCCTTTATGGCACACATCAATCGATATGCCTCTCTAGCCAGGTGTGCCTAGCACAAACACAAGCTGCCCCTCTGCTCTTGTCACCGTCCATGCCTCACTCCCACCACTCTTTTCATTGTTCTCGTACTCGCACACTCCTCCCCCTCGATATAGTATGCCTCTCGTACCACCTCCTACATGCATCCCTCTCTCTCTATCCTTCTCCTCGTGCCTCATTTGCTTCTAACACACACATGCATGTATACCGATCGATCTCCCAACATATACCTAGACCGACTTTAACTACCCCCCATCGATCGACGTACCTCACAAGGTATGTCTCTCCTTTCTCTTACAAAGGGCGATTGATCTTCCTATGTAGTTACGTCTGCTTACCACAGCCACATCGTCCCCCCTCATCACTCGTGCATGCCTCCTGACCCGTCTCTCACACGCACGTGCACAGACAACAAGCAGCCATCTCCTCTCTTATTGATATTGCGGGCGTGCCCTCCGTTTGTCTAGCAAGCCTATCCCACCATTTGTTAGAAGCAACTCCACTACCACCCCCTCCAACACTCTAGCTCTGTCTCTCTCCCAACCTTATTCATCTCCTGCACATCTGCATGGATGCCGATCGATCTCCCTTAATACATGAGGCAGATCAATCTCCTTAATACATGAGGTAGGCCTCTCTCCTCCTCCACACCTATACCAGCCATTGTACCTCTATAGTTAATTGGGCCTCCCTCTTCCCCCACCACACACTGATAGTCGAGCGTTGCAGGTAGGTATCCATCCCACAGAGACAAACTGCACATGTCCCATCTCACGTTCCAGTAGGCCAGCCACTCTATATCTTTGACGTGGGCACACACAAATTCGATGGCACTCTTTATCGATCGCGCGCGCACACACACACACACATCATCCCTCTCTTCGATTCTATGGACACCTCAAGCCGATGATACCTCCACTCTCTTCTCGTGGATCTCCCCCTCTATATATATGTTATATCCAGGACTCTATTTCACACACATTGCATATATTAAAAAATTTGATTGACCCCCCCCCCCACAAAAAAACTCTCAAGAACCCACACACTATATCTCTCTAGGTTTGTATCTCTCTCACACAACCCCACGTAGGTGGTGTACGTATACAAGAAGAGAATAGGTGCACCGTGCACATACTCACGCTTCATGCCGAGCCACACCCGCGCGGGTACACGGTGGAGCTCATTTCTCCGTAGAAGCTGAATTTGTTTTTGAAACATCAAGTGGCCAGAGACTCGGAAACTTATTTGCCCATTAGTGACTTGTCAGGGCGGTGGATTTTAGTTTGTACGATAATGCTGCATCCACCTAAAGTAACGAAAGTTCTTACGTAAACTTCCTAGTAATTCCCTCCTCGTAGGTGCAGCATTACTCCTAACATTTGTAATATCAGTTTGAAACTTGTAATATTGCCGTGTCCTATTCCTGCATTTTCAAAATCCTGCGAATCAAACAGGTCCTGAGTTGGTGATGATGTTGTGCCTCCCATCTTTCACCAATAGCCGTCGGATCTAGATCTGACGCATACAAACCAAGCTTCTCCATTTTTGCAAAAAGATGCCCGCACTTGTTCCCCATTTACAAACAACTCCTTGTCTCTCACAATCAGCCTCATATCCTCCCCACCACATCTAGGAGTAGAAGGCCGTGGAAAAATCTGGCGCGATGGCCGCTGCCGGAGCCGTCCACCCCCAATCTTGGTGTTCCGTGCAATGCACGGGCATCTACGCACGGGAAATTATGTTGAACATGGCTAGTTGTAAGTAGGCTAGCTCTACAGCCATGATCATAGTGACTGCAGACAGTGAGGCTGACTATGGTATGCCGAACACGGCGCCTATACTCAGGTGTCATCTCCGGCGCAGGGTCTTGTCACTTCACTGTGAGGAGCAGCACGTAATAATTTGACCAACGGATAGTACAGCGCTAGTACTCCTACTACTACTCCTACATTGGTAGTACTACTACTAGTACTAGTAGCACCACCGTCTGGATTTAGGAGTACTACCACGTCCATCTGGATTTTAGTATTTGACTAGCAATATCTAGTAATGCATGTCACCAAAAATGTACTACTCCCTCTGTAAATAAATACATGGTGTTCTATTCCTATTGGCGAGAGAACTTAATGTTTTTTTGCTACTCCTAACTAGAGTACTAATAGGATTACATGCAATGAACTAAACACTGCATGTCATGTTTGGTAGTCTCAAGTCATTGAAAGCATGCACGGCCCACATCTCTCATTGGTTGATATCTCACGAAATACGAAACAAGGAGGGATTTAATGCACCGTGCCTAAGTATTTTGGGATTATTTGGTTTTCGTAAGGTGACTTACACAACATTTTTGTTTACATGCATTAACATTCTATTTGTTAAATCAAAGGTCAAAACTTGGCGCAAAATGCAAAGGGGACCAATAAACTAGTAAACATTAAACTTCTCTCATTTGGCCCCAACTAGAGGTCCGGTGAGATGACTATACTGCACCGGCACGGAGGGGGACGCAGCTTCATTGACTTACGGCAACTGCCTTTGGGTGAATGACACGTGGCCACAGGGGGTGGCTGGCCCACCTATCATACAGCCAAAGGCAGGTGCAGTAGAGGGCCGAGGAGTAGTGCGAAATCCTACGCACCTACGCACGCTAACCAAGGGCTGAGTGATCACTCGAATCGCAAGATCAGTTGACTAGAAGCTACGCTAGACCCATGGAGGCGATGAGCGCGAGCATCAGCCGACTATGCCAGATGGTCCACGACGCCGGCCTGCGGCCCGGCACCGAGGAACATCTCCAGGTAGTATTGCTTGAGGCCGCCAGGGCGAGGGGCCGCTTGGACGACAGCTTCGTCTCCTTGTTCGATGAGGTCCTCGTCGGTTTCCTCGACAAGTTCACCGCCGTCAAGAAGCTTGCGGACGACTTTGGCGTAAGCCTCCAGCCGACGCGCCCAGGCTCTGCGATGCCCGCCACCCTCAACGGCCACTATGGTAACAACCTCTTCGACGCACTGGTGGCCCTGCGACTGCCCGCCGTCGCGCCGGAGAATGTCCACCTCGAGGTCGCGCTCACCGCGCAGCGCCTGGCGCAGCAAGACACCATCGACATAATCACCCACGTCTACGCGCAAATCGTCCACAAGGACTAATACATGCAAGAGGAGGACGATAAGACGCTGGCCTTCTTGGAGCGCAGGGTAACCTTGGACGGCACTGTTCAGAAGCACGTTGAGCTCGCCGCCAACGCCGCTGCTCCTCACACGTCAGTTGGTGACCCGGCGCACTAGGGCGTGAGGATGTCGTTGAACGTTGATGGATCCGTATGTATTTTTATCTTTCCGTCAAATCCATGTAGTAGTATATGATACTACAGTAATTATCTTAACTTTCGCATCAACTTCATAATTTTCGTACGCACTCCATGCATGAACGGCGCCAGAACCAAACTTCTCATTACTCTAGGCAAAATCGTTATTTTCTATCTATCGGTCACGCCATGGAGCAGAACCAAATTTTACAAGTTACGAGTTCAAAAGGAAAAGCCTGCCGTGTTCGCGTCGCACCCCCACACGGTTGGTCCGGCACGCCGCTCAAGCGGGAATGCGTGCGGTGTTGCATTTTCACTTACAAGTGGGACCGCAGTTGAGAAAACCGACTATCGGCAAACCCCCACCCCGCCCACCGCGCGATGGCTGAGAAAACGGGAGGGAGAAGAGATGGTTGTAGCACGGACTCCAAGAAAATTGGTGTCTGATGGGACTCGTGTGGGTGGCGTGTGCCGTACTGCTAGACGTGAATGCTACTGAGTTATGGCCCATGCCACCCCTCTATATCGAGCCTATATCGAGGTACGTAGAACAAATTTCCTGCAGTCCGTGCTCAGCCCTCCTCTATCTCTCTTCTCAGCCAGCCAGTGGACGCGCGGAGCCCATCGTCTGTTTGCTCACATGCGGCCCCACATGTCAGTGAAAACGCAAGAGGACCCACTGAACCTGCACATCTTTCACCTCGATGTGCTGGTGATGAAAAACAAATCCAATAAAGATCTTTGGTGGCCGCTTTTGGAGTTACTCAAGAGTAGTAAGATTCTATTTACAGTTTAACCCAAGATGCACATCTTGTGGCTTCAACTACCACTCTATTTTCTTTCATGACACGACCTGGATGCTGGATGTCCCACGTGTCGGCAAAAGGAGGAAGAACCCGACCAAATCTTCGGTTCTGCTCTCGGATGAGATTAGTGCACTTGTTGATACTCCTACTAGAATAGAGGCTAGACATGAGACTAGATGCGAGGAAGCAACGTCTACTTCTTTACACTCGAAGAAGAAAGAAGCACGCAACATCGAGCATCCGCAGATCAACAGTGAATGCATCGTGAAGGCACCAATCCAACTTACAGGAGTAGTAAAATGTATTCTTGTGGTTCTTGTTTTCTTTGGTCTTGCTTTTCTAGTCAAAATTATCGTTGGAGTTCGTGCAAAACGGAGGTCCGTTTGGGGTCATGTGTTGTAGTTGGCCTTACAAGTGGGACCGCAGTTAAGGAAACCGACTATCGGCAAACCCCCACCTCGCCCGCCGCGCGATGGCTGAAGTTAGAGAAACGACGAGGTTGAAGAGATTGCTCTAGCACAGACTCCAAGAAATAATATGGTGTCAGATGGATGTCGTGGTGGTGGCGTGTGCCGTACTCCTGGACGCGAATGCTTGTTCTGGCCCATGCCACCCTACTACTCCTACTACTTACTCCTACTAGTATATAGTATACAGTAGTATCGACGATTCGAGGTGCTGGTTATGTACAACGAACACATTAACATATGGCTATAGTAAAAACACCCGCCCGACGCGCGAAGCATGTCAAGCTAGTACAAATTTAGAGAAGCGACTCGAAAGGCATTCATAAATTTAGTAAGTTTATCGCAGGCATATCATTTTATTACATACAACAGGTCATCAACCCACATCGACAATGAGGATACATTATAGATACTAAAGTTTTCACCACACAACAAATAACAAGCCATGAAATGAACTTCAACTCAACCATTCCGCGGCGTTGGAAACGCTTGCTTTGAACCACAAGTGATTCTCTGGGACGGGTCATCTGTTGTCGATCTGGAGACCAACGCAGGACCGATCATCCAGGGTGAAGCGGCCTACTATATCAGTTTGAGGGTAGGGAACCACCCAAATGTCTGAGGTATAGACACAGTTGCATCTCATAAATGTGTCAACAGCAGTTGGATCGCCTTTCACCATCATCGGATAGTTTTGTCCAAGGAAGAGCGAGTTTTCTCCAAGACTATCAATTCTATGCCAGGGAGAAGGAGTTGGCGTTAGCACACTAGTATCCATCCCGAATACCATGCAGCGGGTGTTGGAATTGGTCCGGAGAGTGCGACCATGGGAGACACCTGCTTCCTTAGCAGTAACATCATCAGTGGGTTGTATACACACAAGAAGAGGTGATCCATCGGAATTAGTTGCCAGGCGCCACAGAGTATATCGGCGCTGCTCGTCCTCATGCTCGTGATCATCACCATCGTCATCTCCCCCTTGGTTATAAAAATTTTCAAGTATAGGTGGTGGGATGTTCACAGGACCTTGGAAACACAAGAAGAAGGTTAATTAGTAAAGGGAAACTTGCTAACCCGCATGCATGTGGATGAAACAATTATAATTATGGTGGAAGACAAACGTACCGAAACTACTAGGATGCCATGCAAAAATAGTTCCATGAGTGGTGGCAGCAAACACAAGGCCCTCGTATTGAATTGCATCACAGTACTCATCTGTGTATAGAAACTGATTTTTGAGCAATATCCATCGAGTCGAACCACGAAGGACGGCAACAAGCTTGTCGAAGATAGCAGCAACTTGATAGTTGTTGTAATTCCAAGAGCGGTTGGGAACTCGACAAATTGCTATCTTCCGTAGAAGACAGTCACCATGATTGTATTTGAACGTGCGTACATTACCGGTGTGCTAAACCTCTGGGCAATGTGCTGAGATTTTTGGAACTGGAACCCGGTGACGAGTGTACACACTCACAAGTTCCCACTCACAGTTGGACCCAATGTAAACAACCCAATCTCCATTTGCAGCCGCCCAAGCCTTGCCCTCAAGTGATGGCATCTTAACATCATACGTATCATTATCAAGCGGCATCAACTAGCACAAGGTGAGGCCTCCGTCGTGCCGGCGCCAGTCATCAGGGTCATGGCGAAGAAGATAGGGGAGATCAAACCGCTCCTTGACTCTTGGGTTCTTTGTAATGATGTTATTAGTTGAGTTGAGAATGGGCTTGAACGAACCTGCCATGCTAGCCGAGGTGATGACGTCGCACCGATCAATGAGTTCCTCCACCACGTCATCTTTCAGATCGGGGAAAGAATAACGGGGTCGTTTCCGGCCGTTCCCTCCATGGAGAAGACGATCGAAAAATGGCAGAAGAAAGGGTGAAGGCTGAAGGAAAATGGAGGAGGGAGAGGAAGAGCATGCGACAGCAGTTCCAAATCGAGAGGGAAAGGCGAAGAGTCGGTGGACGGTTGCGAGTTTGCCACAGTTCACGAAGAGGCGCCCCGGCCTACACGTCCGTTCGGAAATACTCCTACTACTCGCCGTCATCTCACTGATATGTTGGAACGGGACCACATGTCAACGAAACATGGTGTGTAATTTCTCGTGCAAAATGCGATCTGGCCGCGTTGGCCCGAGGTGCCGCATTAGTTATCGACCTTTATTTTTTTAATGGCGTGCCAATCAGTTTTGAAGCACGACTAACTGGTACTGTACGTGGAGAGGATGACAGCAGGGACCCGCCAAGGTCATGGCAGTACACAAGCAAGTGCCTCCTTTTTTCAAGCCAATAAAAAAATGGCTCCTCCTAGTGGATTTCTGACATCTGGATCCCATGCCATTGTCAACGTAGTCAATAAACGAGAGAATTGCACAACGAGCGGCTGACACCAGGGACCCAGCAGCTCGCCCAGTTATTTTTGTTTTGGGTTCATTTTATAAATGCCACTCCAAATCTGGTGTATCCGAGAAATGCCACTTCAATTTCCAAACTTTGAAAAATGCCATTTCATGCCATTTCTAGTGGCATTTTTCGAAGTCTGGAGTGGCGTTCTTCAAAGTTTGCAAACTACAGTGGCGTTTTTCAAAGTTTGCAAAAATTGCAGTGGCATTTTTCAAAGTTTGGAAATTGCAGTGGCATTTTTATGAATCGCCATAATTGGAGTGGCATTTATCTAATTTGTTTTTGAGACGGGAGCAGGGTGTCAACTGGGCTGTGCGGGACACTCTGGCCTGTCTAGACAGCCTTTTCTTTTATGTTTACCACAGACCAGCCCAGTAGTTTTTTTTCTTTCTGAAAATGGCTAGCCCAGTTCTTTTGTGATTTGTCAAGTAAGTCGCTTTATGAGGCCTGCTGGGCTGCAAATCTTTCAAGACGAGGAGAGCTTCATTCGGCCGGCTGAGAAAATGGCCTATCAACAATGAGAAATGGGTTGTACATTTTTAAAACACATCAAACCGGCAATTATTTTCAAATATCTTTTTTTCATTTCGAGATTTTAAATTGCATCGATTTTTATGCGTGGACAATTTATTGGATTTTATATTGATATACATTTATTTTTAAAATCAGTCTGAATGTGACTCGAAATTTCGGGATTAAAAACAGTTCAGACTGCACCGACATATGCAAAATTTCGTATAATTTTTTAACCGTGGCCACAATATGGGCTGTAATGCTAACATAAAGAATATGGGCTCCAAAAAACCCATAAGAATTAGCAAATGGGCTGTAAATTATTTGAAATAATGACAGATGGGATGTATGCTGTTTTCCACAGATTTGAGGCTTTCCACAGATGGCCTGTATACTGTTGGATGTCCATCCAACGGCCATCGTGCTTCTTCAATCTCTGCTCTTCCTGCTCCAGCCGCTCAAACAAGCGCCAGTGGGACTGCCAGCTCCCTCCTCCCCGCGGCCGGCTGTGCTGCCGCGCAGGCCTCACCGCCCCACCGTACTCCCATCGCTGGCCTAGCCATCCCTCTACTCACCCACACCTGCTGTTATTCTCCGGCGACGGCAGACGAATCAGTAAACCCTCGTACAGTCGTACTCCCCTCCGCGTGGGAAACAAAAACAATGGCCGAGTCTTCCCTGCCTCCGTGTCGTTCCCTTCCTAGGCCTCGCTGTCGTCCATCGCCCTGGTGCTCTTGGCATGGCGTGGTCAGCGTGGTCAACGACCGACATGCATCTGAAGTGGACTGTACGTGGAGAGGCTGACAGCTGGGTCCACGGCCGCACGCAAGGAAATGCCTCCTTATTACGCGCAAAATAATGATTTCCTCCACCTGACATCTGGGACCCACCGAAACGGCCTCTGTATTTCGCGAAAAAAACGTTACTGCCACTGACAGCTCGGACCCACCAGCTATATCTTCGCACGCAAGGAAGTGCCTCCTTATTACACACAAAAAAAGAATACTCCCCCTGCTAGCTGGGACCCAGTATAGTGGGCCTACTAAGTTGACGGGGACGAAGGGCTTTGTCAACTTAGTCAATATGCACGATTCTAGCTCAACTAACCGTATGATGTCCATCCAACGGCCGTAGTGCTTCTTCAACCTTTGGTCTTCTTGCTCCAGCCGCCCAAAGCAACGCCGGTCGTGCCGCCTGCTCCTACCTCCCGTGGTCGGCTGTGCTGCCGTGGAGGCCTCACCGCCCCGATACTACTCCCACCGCTGGCCAGGCCATCCCTCCACTCCACTCACCCACACCCCCTGTTATTCTTCGGCGACGGCAGCGCAGCCAAACCAGTGAACCCTCGTACTCCTCTCCGCGTGGGCATCCACTGCCGCGTCTTCCCCGGCTCCGCGTCGTCCCCTTCCTAGGCCTCTCCATCGTCCACCGCCGTGGTGCTGTCGGCGCGGCATGGTCAATGTGGTCAACGACCGAATTCCATCGGAAGAATACTGTAGGTGGAGAGGCTGACAGCTGGGTCCACGACAGCCGCAAGGAAGTGCCTCCTTATTACGCGGAAAATAATTATTCCTCCACCTCACAGCAGGGACCCACCGGACGCCCACTAGTATATCATGAAAAAAACGTTTGCCCCTGACTGCTGGGACCCACCCGACGGGCCACCGTATTTCACAAAAAAAACGTTCCCCCTGCTGTCAGCTCGGACCCACCGGAAGTGCCTCCTTATTACGCACAAAAAAATGAATACCCCCGCTAGCTGGGACCCACCTTAGTGGAAGGCTAACTTGTGAGCCTACTAAGTTGACGGGGATGGAAGGCTTTGTCAACTTAGTCAATATGCATGATTCTAGCTCTAGTGACCGTACGATATCCATCCAACGGTCGTAGTGCTTCTTCAACCTCTGGTCTTCTTGCTCCAGCCGCCCAAACCAGCGTCGGTTGTGCCTCGTGCTCTTGCCTCCCGTGGCCGGCTGCGATGCGGCGGAGGCCTCACCGCCCCCTACTACTCCCACCGCTGGCCAGGCCATCCCTCTACTCACCCACACCCCTTGTTATTCTGCGGCGACGGCAGCCTCACACCGTAGCGAACCAGTGAACCCTCGTACTCCTCTACGCGTGGGCATCCACTGCCGCGTCTTCCCCCAGCTCTGTGTCCTCCGCGTTTCCTAGGCCTCGCCTTCGTCCACCGCCCTGGTGCTCTCGGCATGGCATGGTCAACGTGGTCAAGGAACGGCTTCCATCGGACGTGGACTGTACGTGGAGAGGCTGACAGCTGGGTCCACGGCCGTAGCAAGGAAGTGCCTCCTTATTACGTGAAAAATAATTATTCCTCCACCTGACAGTGGGGACCCACCGGAGGCCACCAGTATTTTGCGAAAAAATCGTTTCCCCCTGAACTGCTGGGACCCACCGGCGGGGCCACCGTATTTCACGAAAAAAACGCCCCCCCCCCCCCCGCTGTCAGCTCGGACCCACCAGAAGTGCCTCCTTATTACGCACAAAAAAAGAATACTCCCCCGGCTAGCTGGGACCCACCTTGCTGGGAGGCTGACTTGTGGGCCTACTAAGTTGACGGGGATGAAGGGCTTTGTCAACTTAGTCATTATGAACGATTCTAGCTCCAGTGCACGTACAATGTCCATCCAACGGCCGTAGTGCTTCTTCAACCTCTGGTCTTCTTGCTCTAGCCGCCCAACGCAGCGCCGGTCGTGCCGCATGCTCCTGCCTCCCGTGGCCGGTTGTGCTGCCGCAGAGGCCTCACCGCCCCCTACTATTCCCACCGCTGGCCAGGCCCTGTGGCGACGGCAGCCTCACGCCGCAGCCGAACCAGTGAACCCTCATAGTCCTCTCCGCGCGAGCTTCCACTGCCGCGTCGTCCCCTTCCTAGGCCTCGCCGTGGTGCTCTCCGCGCGGCGTGGTCAACGTGGTCAAGGAACGACTTCCATCGGAAGAGTATTGTACGTGGAGAGGCTGACAGCTGGGTCCACGGCCACAGCCCAGTTTTTTTGTGATTTGCCAAGTAAGTCGCTTTGTCAGGCCTGTTGGGCTACAAATCTTTCAAGACAAGGAGAGCTTTCATTCGGCTGGCCGAGAAAATGGCCCATCAGTAATGAGAAATGGGTTGTACATTTTTAAAACACATCAAACCGGCAATTACTTTCAAGTATCTTTTTTTTCATTTCAAGATTTTAAATTACATTAATTTTTATGCGTGGAGAATTTGTTGGATTTTATATTGATATACATTTATTTTTAAAATCAGTTTGAATGTGAGTCAAAATTTCGGGATTAAAAACAGTTCGGACCGCACCAACATATGCAAAATTTCGTATAATTTTTTAACCGTTGCCACAATATGGGCTGTAATGCTAACATAAAGAATATGGGCTCAAAAAAACCTTAATAATTAGCAAATAGGCTATAAATTATTAGAAATAATGGCAGATGGGCTATATGCTGTTTTCCACAGATTTGAGGCTTTCCTAAAAAAAGGTTGACGCACAAGCACTGACTGTTGGATGTCCATCCAACGGCCGTCGTGCTTCTTCAATCTCTGCTCTTCCTGCTCCAGCCGCTCAAACAAGCGTCGGCGGGACTGCCTGCTCCCTCCTCCCCGCAGCGGGTTGTGCTGCCGCGTAGGCCTCACCGCCCGACCGTACTCCCATCGCTGGCCTAGCCATCCCTCTACTCACCCACACCTATTGTTATTCTCCGGCGACGGCAGACGAACCAGTAAACCCTCGTACAGTCGTACTCCCCTCCGCATGGGAAACAACTGCTGAGTCTTCCCTGCCTCTGTGTCGTCCCCTTCCTAGGCCTCGCCGTCGTCCACTGCCCTGGTGCTCTCGGCGCGGCGTGGTCAACGTGGTCAAGGAACGACTTCCATCGAAGGTGGACTGTACGTGGATAGGCTGACAGCTGGGTCCACGGCTGCAGCAAGGAAGTGCCTCCTTATTACGCGGAAAATAATGATTCCTCCACCTGACAGCTAGGACCCACCGGACGGGCCACTGTATTTCGCTAAAAAACGTTTCCCCCTGACTGCTGGGACCCACCAGCTACATCTTCACACGCAAGGAAGTGCGTTCGGGCAAAAAAAACGATTCGCCCCCTGACTGCTGGGACCCAGCAGCTACATCTTCGCAGGCAAGGAAGTGCCTAACAGTCGGGACCCACCTGGTCGAAGCGTACGTAACGTTGTCATTCTGGTCGCGAACGTGTACATACATACTGGTCGATGTAGAGGCGCACACGTGTCGTAGTAGAGGCGCGCACGTGTCGTAGTAGAGGCGCGCACGTAGCATGTACACGTACGTACAGCGGCCAGGGTGCAAGAAAGAAAATACGGCCATGTATGTGTACATACGGGCGGGGTCTCGAACGCCTACTCGCGCATACGTACGGCCAGGGCTCGTGTACATGGCTGGGTCGGAACGGAGAAAAAGCGTCGTCGTCGTGTTCATGGGGAGGCAACGGAATGCGTCATGTTCATGGGGAGGCAACGGAATGCGTCGTGTTCATGGGGAGGCAACAGAATGCATCGTGTTCATCGGGAGGGCTTGGACGGAACAGGCGATGGAAACGAGGCCTGGCGTACCGCAGAACGGAGGAAACGACCTTGTGTTCGACCGGCCATGTTCGAAACGGGATCCTGTTCATTGGGAGGGGTCTGGCGTACCGCAAAACGAAGGAAACGGACCTCCTACGGTCGAAACGGGGGTCCTGTTGATCGGGAGGGGTGTGGCGTACCGCAAAACAGACGAAACGGACTTGTGTTGGAGCGCTACGGTCGAAACAGGGGTCCTGTTCATCGGGAGGGGTGTGGCGTACCGCAAAACGGGACTCCATGGGATACTGTTCATCTCCACCGCCGACCCCCTCCAGCCTCCACGAGCTACTGTTCATCCACCGTCGACCTCCTCTAGCCTTCACCTGCGACTGTTCATCCACGGGCTCCTGTTCATCCAGCCTCCACCGCGCGCTACTCCACCGGCTACTGTTCAACCAGCCCTCTCCACGGGCTCCTGTTCAACCACCCCTCCACGGGCTACTGTTCATCCTGCCCTCCACAGGGTGGTCCTATTCATCCAGCCCTCCACGGGGTCCTGTTCATCCAGCCCCAACTGGCTCGATCGATCGGGGTCCTATTCATCCAGAGGCAACACCACGGGGTCCTGTTCATCCACCCCCATCGGGAACTGTTCATCCAACCCCCCCGGCAACGCTCACTGTTCATCCAGAGGCAGCATCGATCGGCTTCAGTTAGCAGCAGTAGCAAAGGAATCCCTCGATCGGGTTCAGTTAACAGCCATCGATCGATCGCTCGGGTTCAGTAACGCATAGCCTGTAGTGCAATCGCTCGGGTTCAATTAGAGCCCAGCGGCTCGCTCGGGTTCAGTTAGAGCCAACGCCTCGCACACACGCGCATACGTGTACAAGAGAAGCGCGCATCGCTCGGCCCCCGACCTCCCACCGTAACCGGGAACTCCCCGAAATTTTCCTCGCCCTCGCTTCTACCACGGTTTTTTCCGTCATGGATGGCCCAAAGAATGTCATGCAGTTGCGTCTCCGGCCCGCCCAGGACGAAAAGCCCATTTTCTGTCATGATTTTTTGTCATAGAAGTAGGAGCCCACCACATCTATGATGTTACCGGGTTTTGTCACAATTATCGTCATAGAAGTGTCATATTTATGACAGAAAAAAAATTCGTTCGGCCCAAAATGTCACGGATGTGTCTTTTTTTTGTAGTGGTGGAGATCAGAAACATTTCTAGGATCCACTACATGTGCGATCAATCTCCATTGCACACATGACTTTCTCTTGAAAACTGTTTGCGCTAGGCCACCTTGCGCAAATGTTTATCACATAAAAAGTGTGTGTGATGGATAGCCTTTGCCACACAGTTTGTTTCTACGCACCATGTGTGATGCATTCAATAACGCAAACGATAAAATTATTAATATCATGTGCAATGGCAACACTATCACAAACGATTTAACGGGAAAAATTGTGTGTGATGTACTTGTGAACGAAAACGTTTTCCTTGGAGCAACTGTGTGGGATGTACATACGAACGGAAACATTTAGCAGGGACTGACTGTGTGGGATGTACTTGCGACCGGAAACATTTTCGTCGTATAATTGTATTTTTAGCTCTACTATACGTATTTCCATATTTGAGCGCTCGCCGGTCGCACAAGACCTCATTTTGCCGAATGTGTGTGCCAGGAGGGCATATCCCCGATGGTTTCTAGGTTGTGTGGGAAGGACCCCCCTATCGTCCACACTCACTTGGTGACAGTTCTAGATGTCGTCGCAGAAAGGGGTTTTAAACCGTTTGTTTAGGACCGACGCGCACCAGTGCTTGCTACTCGTTTGTGCTCGCATTGACATCGCAGTCAGAGCTTTGTGGTTCTGCCTAAAACCAGGCAGATTCCAGGCACGGGAGTTTTCCAGGAAGATTCTAGGCACGGGAGTTTTACGATGCCTAGCACATCACAAACAGTTCATGATTATAAACCATGTACGATAGGTAGACAATCACACACATTTATATTTCCCGCACCGTATGTGATAGTGTCTGACATCACACACGTTTTGCAAACGGCAACTGTGTGCATGCTTGCACACGTTTCCTCTCTGTGAACCGTCTCGGATTATGGTGTATATCGCAAACGTTTGTGTTTTACCAACCATGTGTGTTGTAATGACCTGCACAACGTAATTTCACCCTAATTTAATTGATGCTATTTAAAATTGTACCTAATTTAAACTTTAAAATAGGCTATAGCTTTATTCATATCCATCAGGTTCGAACAACCAATGCATTATTCAATTCATAGGTATATATGTTTAAGAATTACATAAGCACCAAATAAAGAATGATGTACCAAGGTTCTATACTTGTACTATTACAGATGGTAAAGAAAGAGGTGACAGACATTCCAGTTGCTGAACAAGGTGAAGCGAATGGCCCTATTGTGCTCTCCTGGATGCAAAAGGCATGTATGATGCTAGTCCAACCCCTTGTGATGGTCAGCCGCCAATCATGTAGTTTGAGAGGTAATCTTGAGTAAACTGCTTCAGGATCCACCACAAAATAAAAAAGATTCAGATATTGTCATCTAACACAACTCATTACGAGAAATAAAAAGAAGGCTACAGGGTTGTTACTTATCATCATGCAGTTCACTGTTGTCTTGCATAAAGTGTAAAGAAATAGTTCGATTGACATATTTTGACCCACTTTAATAACAATGTTTATCAGTTTCCTCACTTGATGTTGGTTCATCAATATCTCCTTGCCCCATACGCAGAAAGGGTCGAAGTGTAGATCTTTAGCCATGATATATGTACCTAAAAGCACCAAGTTAATATTAGAAGCTAAACAACAACTGAAAACTGATGTAGTACAACACTCCATCCATCCCAATATATAAGATTTTATTACATGTATATCTAGACATCATCAAAACATTAAGGTAACACTCTTCCTTATTGCTATGTAGCCTACGATTGCATATTAGTCATTCAGTACAATGCATGTTGCTAAACAACAATTGAAAAACGAAAAGGCATGTTAACTGCAATATCCTTAATAGCAACCAAATATCGTAATTCGTAGTGGTATTGTTGAAACTGTTATTGATGAAATTGAACTGCACGGCAAATAGTTGCACATATAGAGCATCACATTGTGAAGAACTGAAATAAACAAGTCATAAAGACATCTCTAGGCAATCCTTAAAAAGTTAAAGGACTAAAACCCTTAGTGGATATATATACTCCGGCAATTTTTGGCCTTTTCTAGTCGATCCCCTAAACTTAAGGTTGTAAACTTCAATTTGATCAAGTTTAAAGCAGGTTCAACCGAAAGTAGCATGCATTCAAATATAAACATAGATAGTTTTTCATAACCAAACATAAAACATAAATTTAAACTAAGCTAAACTACTTTCGGTCGAAGTAGAGGTCGAGCCAATCCTTCCTCGTCATGTACGGTGTGCCGCGAGCCGGGTCCGGGCCAATACCGTCATCGGGGTCATTGGAGAAGGCACTCCTCCACTCGTCGATGTCAATCTCCTCGTCCTCGGAGCCCACCTCGACGCCCTTCGCGCCGCCGTCACCACCGTCGTCCTCGCCGCCTTCGACCTCTTCATTAGAGGAGACCGCGATAACATCGACGCCCTCTGCACCGGCAATGATCGCCCGCTCCGCCTCCATGAGCTCTGGTGCTGGCGGCGGAGCTCTTGCATGTAGTCCTCGTCGGCGGCCTTGGCCTCGAGGCATCCCATGCCTCGTGGTCCTCCCGCGCCTAGCCGAGCTTGCCACCCCTGGCTCCAGCGGAACGAGGTCGACCAAACATGTGCCGAAGGGGAAATTGAGCCTAGCCGCCGCACCGTGGTAGCGGACCTTCCAGCGGTCATACTCCATGGCCGCGAGCTCGGCCGTGTGGAAGCTACCGAGCCACCGGCGGGTGTGGGTCTCTCGATATATAATCTTGGCGACCCACATCCCCCACCTTCGCTGCCGAACCCCAGAGTAGGACTTCGTCGGCTGACGGGTCCGAGGGAGGACGAGGAAGTCCTCAAACCGGCGTAGGGGCGCGGCAACTGGCGGATCGGGGGACCGGCAACGGCGGATCGGGCCCGCGGAGGACGACAGGGACACCTCAGCGGCCACCTCGCCGGCGTCAGGCGAAAAGGCCGCGATAAACCTCTTTTTGGCCATTGACTCCTCGAGCTCCCGGCACATAGGTAGAGGTTGAGGATGGAGGCGCCGGCGATTGCGGCGACCTACCAATGGTTTTGAGGGTTGTGTGTGTCTGTGTGAGCGGAGGTTTTGGGGTGTGTGTGGAGGGGGGCGGGGAGGCAAGGTTGTGTTTGAGGAAATACTGCGGCAACTGAAATTTTACTAGGTGGGATAAACAAGACGGGGCTACTAAAAATTTGGATCAAGGGCAAGCAGATATTTTTGAGATTGCGAGGGATGCAGAGGCGGGAGTAAAATGTTGGGGCTACTGAAAATTTGAACCAAGGGACTGAGGCAGAGCGGGAGAAATAGACATCGCACACGGTCCGCACATACTAATCGTGTGCTATCAAACATTAAAACCTTCCAGGCGATAGATATTTTTGAGGTTGCGAGGGATGCAGAGGCGAGAGTTTTTGGGGAGCGAGCTAGTGTGCTTGAGACGCCGGCTATGGACTATAGCCGACGCACCTTCTCGCATAAGCCATAGGCGTACTATACACCGATGGTGCTCAAAGCTATTTTGTACTATATTTCACACGGTTGGTGATAATAAACTGTGTGGGATCTACTTGATTTGAATTACAAAATGGGGGTCACAGCGGCAATGGATGTTGTTTGAATTGCTAGACCTTTTATCTGCAGTGAACCTGCATCTATATGTGTGTCATAAAAGAATTGGAATTATTCAGGGTTTGTTTGGACATTTTATACATTAAACTGGTTTTCTAGCCATTTCAGGTCCACAATTCAAAATTAAACTACCCGAACATGCTCCAGTGCATACAAATTGGTTGAAAAATAAAATATGTGTCCTTCAGTGCATGCTTAGGTCCCATGCAAGAAATGGGAACGAATTTTTCGGGGTTCGTTTGGCCTTTTTTATACATTAACTGGGTTTTCTAGGCATTTATGTGCATAATTCAAATTTGTACTACAAGCACATGCTCCAATGCACCAAAGTTGGTTGAAATATCACATGTGTGTCCTTGTGTGAATTTCTAGGTCCCATGCAAGAGATGGGAATGAATTTCAAACACCCGGGCACTGTTGATTGCCGGCAAAACGTTGAGATACCTGGTTTTTAAATTCTAGTAAATCCAAAACTCGTCTGAAATTCATGAAACTTGGCATGCTACCATGGAGCGGCATCAACATGCTATGGTGAAAATTTTGTCCCATTGAAGGAAATATGCCCTAGAGGCAATAATAAAGTAATTATTTATTTCCTTATATCATGATAAATGTTTATTATTCATGCTAGAATTGTATTAACCGGAAACATGATACATGTGTGAATACATAGACAAACATAGTGTCACTAGTATGCCTCTACTTGACTAGCTCGTTGATCAAATATGGTTATGTTTCCTAACCATAGACATGAGTTGTCATTTGATTAAACGGGATTACATCATTAGGAGAATGATGTGATTGACTTGACCCATTCCGTTAGCTTAGCACTTGATCATTTAGTTTGTTGCTATTGCTTTCTTCATGACTTATACATTTCCTATGACTATGAGATTATGCAACTCCCGTTTACCGGAGGAACACTTTGTGTGCTACCAAACGTCACAACGTAACTGGGTGATTATAAAGGTGCTCTTCAGGTGTATCCAAAGGTACTTGTTGATTTGGCATATTTCGAGATTAGGATTTGTCACTCCGATTGTCGGAGAGGTATCTCTAGGCCCACTTGGTAATGCACATCATTATAAGCCTTGCAAGCATTGTAACTAATGAGTTAGTTACATGATGATGTATCACAGAACGAGTAAAGAGACTTGCTGGTAACGAGATTGAACTAGGTATTGAGATACCGACGATTGAATCTCGGGAAAGTAACATACCGATGACAAAGGGAACAACGTAAATTGTTATGCGGTTCGACCGATAAAGATCTTCGTAGAACATGTGGGAGCCAATATGGGCATCCAGGTTCTGCTATTGGTTATTGACCAGAGAAGTGTCTCGGTCATGTCTACATAGTTCTCGAACCCGTAGGGTCCGCATGCTTAACGTTCGTTGTTCGGAGTTCCACGGACATGACGAGGAACTCCGGAATGGTCGGGAGAAAAAGATTGATATATGGGATAATAGTGTTTGGTCTCCGGAAGGGTTCTGAAATTCACCGGAAGGGGTTCCGGATGTTTCCCGCAATGTTTGGGTACGAGAACACTTTATTTGGGCCAAAGGGGAAAGCCCACACGGTTTTTGTAAAGTGCAAAAGGAAGTTTTGCGGAGTCTAGGGGCCAGACGCCAGGGTCCCTGGTGTCTGGGTCCAGACGTCAGGAACCCTGGCGTCTGGCCCTGGAGTCCGAGAAGGACTCTTTCCTTTCGGGTGAAACCGACTTTGTGGAGGCTTTTACTCCAAGTTTCGACCCCAAGGCTCAACATATAAATAGAGGGGTAGGACTAGCACCCAAGACACATCAAGAAACACCAAGCCGTGTGCTGGCTACCCCGTCCCTTCTAGTTTATCCTCTGTCATAGTTTTCGTAGTGCTTAAGCGAAGCCCTGCGGAGATTGTTCTTCACCAACACCGTCACCACACCGTCGTGCTGCCGGAACTCATCTACTACTTCGCCCATGTTGCTGGATCGAGAAGGCGAGGATGTCATCGAGCTGAATGTGTGCTGAACGCGGAGGTGCCGTACGTTTGGTACTTGATCGGGATGGATCGTGAAGGTGTACGACTACATCAACCGCGTTGATAAACACTTCCGCTTACGGTCTACGAGGGTACGTAGATAACACTCTCCCCTCTCGTTGCTATGCATCACCATGATCCTGCGTGTGCGTAGGATTTTTTTTTTCAAATTACTACGTTCCCCAACACCCATTTGGGGTAGGTTTGGGTATAAGCTTCTCACAAACCAGAGCTTCTCACAACAAGCATGATGGTTTTGATAGGGAACGTACCACCTTTAGGTACGGGACGATATCTGTTGCCTCTTATTGCTTTCAAAAAGTATCTTGTGTCAACATAGAACACTAGGAGTGTTGTGTTTAATCTTGGAATTTTTCAGGGTTCGTTTGGCCTTTTTCTACATTAACTGGGTTTTCTAGGCATTTTATGTGCATAATTCAAATTTGAACTACAAGCACATGCTCCAATGCACCAAAGTTGGTTGAAAAATCACATATGTGTCCTTGGGTGAATTTCTAGGTCCCATGCAAGAGATGGGAATGAAATTCAAACACCAAGGCACTGTTGATTGTTGGCAAAACGTTGAGATGCCTGGTTTTTAAATTCTAGTAAATCCAAAACTCGTCTGAAATTCATGAAACTTGGCATGCTATCATGGAGTGGCATCAACATGCCGTGGTAAAAAAATTGTCCCATTTGGGGCAGGTTTGGGTATAAGCTTCTCACAAACCAGAGCTTCTCACAACAAGCATGATGATTTCGATAGGGAACGTACGACCTTTGGGTACGGGACGATATCTGTTGCCTCCTATTGCTTCCAAAAATTATCTTGTGTCAACATAGAACAACAGGAGTGTTGTGTTTAATCTTGGAATTTTTCGGGGTTCATTTGGCCTTTTTTATACATTAACTGGGTTTTCTAGGCATTTTATGTGCATAATTCAAATTTGAACTACAAGCACATGCTCCAATGCACCAAAGTTGGTTGAAAAATCATAGGTGTGTCCTTGGCTGAATTTCTAGGTCCCACGCAAGAGAAGGGAATCAAATTCAAATACCAGGGCATTGTTGATTGCCGGCAAAACATTGAGATGCGTGGTTTTTAAATTCTAGTAAATCTAAAACTCGTCTGAAATTCATGAAACTTGGCATGCTATCATGGAGCGGCATCAACATGCCGTCGTAAAAAAATTCCCATTTGGGACAGGTTTGGGTATAAGCTTCTCACAAACTAGAGCTTCTCACAACAAGCATGATGGTTTCGATAGGGAACGTACCACCTTTGGGGACGGGACGATATCCATTGCATCTTATTGCTTTCAAAAAAATTCTAGTGTCAACATAGAACAATAAGAGTGTTGTGTTTAATCTTGGATTTTTTTGGGGTTCGTTTGGCCTTTTTTATACATTAAATGGGTTTTCTAGGCATTTTATGTGCATAATTCAAATTTGAACTACAAGCACATGCTCCAATGCACCAAAGTTGGTTGAAAAATCACATATGTGTCCTTGGGTGAATTTCTAGGTCCCATGCAAGAGATGGGAATGAAATTCAAACACCAGGGCACTGTTGATTGCCGGCAAAACGTTGAGATGCCTGGTTTTTAAATTCTAGTAAATCCAAAACTCGTCTGAAATTCATGAAACTTGGTATGCTATCATGGAGCGGCATCAACATGCCATGGTAAAAAATTTGTCCCATTTGGGGCAGGTTCGGGTATAAGCTTCTTACAGACCAGAGCTTCTCGCAACAAGCATGATGGTTTCGATAGGGAACATACCACCTTTGGAGACGGGACGATATCCATTGCCTCTTGTTGCTTTCAAAAAAATTCTAGTGTCAACATGGAACAACAAGAGTGTTGTGTTTTATCTTGGAATTTTTCGAGGTTCGTCTGGCCTTTTTTATACATTAACTAGGTTTTCTAGGAATTTTATGTGCATAATTCAAATTCGAACTACAAACACATGCTCCAATGCACTAAAGTTGGTTGAAAAATCACATGTGTGTCCTTGGGTGAATTTCTAGGTCCCATGCAAGAGATGGGAATGAAATTCAAACACCACGGCACTTTTGATTGCCGGCAAGACATTGAGATGCCTGGTTTTTAAATTCTAGTAAATCCAAAACTCTTCTGAAATTCATGAAACTTGGCATGCTATCATGGAGCGGCATCAACATGTCGTGGTAAAAAATTTGTCCCATTTGGGGCAGGTACGGGTATAAGCTTCTCACAAACCAGAGCTTCTCACAACAAGCATGATGGTTTCGATAGGGAAATTCCCACCTTTGGGGACGAAACGATATCCATTGCCTCTTATTGCTTTCAAAAAAATTCTAGTATCAACATAGAACAACATGAGTGTTGTGTCAATTTTTGTGATTTTTCGGGGTTCGTTTGGATATTTTTATGCATTAACTAGGTTTTCTAGGCATTTTATGTGCATACTTCAAATTTGAACTACAAGCACATGCTCCAATGCACTAAAGTTGATTGAAAAATCTAATCTGTGTCCTTGGGTGAATTTCTAGATCCCGTGCAAGAGATGGGAATGAAGTTCAAACATTAGGGCACTGTTGATTGCCGGCAAAACATTCAGATGCTTAGTTTTTAAATTCTAGTAAATCCAAAAGTCGTCTGAAATTCATGAAACTTGGCATGCTATCATGGAGCGGCATCGACATGCCGTGGAAAAAAATTTGTCCCATTTGGGGCAGGTTCGGGTATATGCTTCTCACAAAACAAAGCTTCTCACAACAAGCATGATGGTTTCGGTAGGGAATGTCCCACCTTTGGGGACGAAACGATATCCATTGCCTCTTATTGCTTTCAAAAAAATTCTAGTGTCAACATAGAAAAAAATGAGTGTTGTGTCAATTTTGGGATTTTTTGGGGTTCGTTTGGACATTTTTATGCATTAACTGAGTTTTCAATGCATTTATGTGCATAATTCAAATTTGAACTAGATGCACATGCTCCAGTGCATATAAATTGGTTGAAAAATCAAATATGTGTCCTTGGGTGCATGCCTAGGTCCCATGCAAGAAATGAGAATGAATTCCAAACACCATGGCACCGTTGATTGCCAGCAAAACATTGAGATGCCTGGTTTTTAAATTCTAGTAAATACAAAACTCCTCTGAAATTCATGAAACTTGGCATGCTATCATGGAATGGCACCCGACATGTTGTGGCATTTTTCGTGTCCATTTTGGGAGAAGGCGCACTCAAATAATGAAAGCCAACAAAGGCATTTTGAAAAAATAGTTGCCACTTTAATATCTCAAACGTTTGTACAATTCAAACCGTGTGCCTTCTATTAACCATTCATGTGATGCCACGTGTCTTGGTTTTAATGGCTGTAGGAGGTGTCGTGCGGACAGCTGCTTGACCTTGACTGAACGGGAGGCGTGCGAGCGCAGTCTGGTGCGCAGGCTGGTCGAGAGGCGTGCAAGCTATCCTCCAATGTGCAAGGTCACCGGGAAGCGTGCAAGTTGTACGCTGCACAGGCTCACTGGGAAGCGATCCCTTTGACTTCCATGGCCGCCCGCCTTCCTCTCCATTAATGACGCCTGAGCCGCTGTTTAATACGGGCAGCCTTACTATTCGCCTCCCATTCCCCTCCCTCCCGCAGACCTCCACCAACGCCATGGCGCAGAATGATCATCTGCCACTAGTCTTCAAGCTTGGTGAAGTCGACTCTGAGCCGGAGGAGATAGAAAATAAGGAGGAATGGGGCCTCATGGACATGGCCTGGAACGAGCTGGCCGCGGCGGTTGCTACCCTCGCTCCCGTCCCAGCTCCCATCCCCGCGCCCGCGCCAGCGACCATCCTCGTAGCATTGACGGGCTGGTCGCCAAGCACTATCACAGAGCTGGAAGCCGTGTACATGCCAGCGCCAGCACTCGTGCCCGTGCGCGCCCCTCCACCCACTGTGGCGCCGGCCCCCATGCGTTTGGCTGCACCCACCGCGCCCGTGCCCCTGCCCGTGCGCGCCCCTCCACCCACCATGGCACCGGTCCCCATGCGTTTGGCTGCACTCGTCGCGCTCGTGCCCGTGCATGCACCCCCCGCCCCTCAGCGGCATGGGATGCTACCGTCGACCGCTACCTCTCAGCGGCGCCAGTTGTCGTCCTCCCGCGCCCCGCCCGTCGATCGCGCGACGACATGATGTTTGATTTACAAGTGAAGAACATTTTGTGCTGCCTTGAAGACTTCAACAACGGCGTCCCAGAGGACGACAACGACAACGACGGCGCGGCACGCCGCCTCCGCCATCGTCGGAAATATTTTTTGGGGGTTTAATACTGTATCTCAAATTCTCGATCATATGAATATAAATTCGCAGTGTGACTGAATGAAAGATATGGTTTGAATGAACTTACGTTTCTCTCTCTTAAAGTACGAACTTATCAAACGATTTTCTTTTGAAAAAACGTCAATTGTTTTCAAATATAAAACACTCATCACAAACGTTTTAGTTAGAACACCCATATGCAAACCGACAGCTTCCCCAAGAAGCCAAGGGAAATTGTGTCGAGCAGGATTTTTGCATCCCTTCAACGCAAACGGTTATTTTGCATGACCCGTGTGCAACCACGTACAAACAATTGGGTAAGATTTGCATATCTATCATTTTGAGTATGTTGACATTTGTCAAACTGGAAAGATTGACATTTGTTTATCTAGTAACATTGCCATTTGTCAACCTTGTAACACTATGATTTGTCAAAATATGCAGCTAAAAATCACTAGCACAATCTAATTTTTGCAAATAAAATCACTAGCACTGTTCATATGGACACCACTAGCTGGCGTGAGTTGATGGACGCATATGCAAATGTACCATTGATTACATACAACAATTCATCAACCCACAATGACAACGAGGATACACGTTGGATTATAGATCATTTCCAACAAAACATTCTAGTAAAGTTTTTCTCACACAACAAATAACAAAGCGATTAAATGAACTTTAGCTCAACCACTCGTCGGCATTGGAAACGCTTGCTTTGAACCAGAATTGATTCTCTCGGAAGGGCCAACTACTGTCAATCCCGAGACCAATGCAGGAATGGTCATCCAGGATGAAGCGGCCTATGTCAGGACCTATATTGGGATGGTAGGGAAGCATAGTAATGTCCGAGGTATAGATACAGTTGCTTCTCATAAATGGTAGTAACATTGTGTCAACAGCAGCTGGATCGCCTTCCACCATCATTGGATAGTTTTGTCCAAGGAAGAGCGAGTTTCCTCCAAGACTTTCAATACTGAACCAGGGAGAAGGTGTTGGCGCTAGTACACTAGTATCCATCCTGAATACCCTGCAATGGATGTTGGAATTGGTCCGGAGAGTGTGACCATGCGAGACAAAACCTTCTTCCTTAGTAACATCAGCAGTGCCCTGTATACAGACAAGAAGAGGTGATCCATCGAAATAAGTTGCCAAGCGCCACTGAGTATATGGGTCCTGCTCGTCCTCATGCTCGTAAAAAAATTCAAGTATAGGTCGTGGAATGTTCACAGGACCTTGGAAACACAAGAAGGTTAATTAGTAAAGGGAAACTAGCTAACCCACATGCATGTGGATGAAACAATTATAATTATGGTGGAAGACAAATGTACCGAAAGCATCAGGATTCCATGCAAAAACAGTGACATGAGTGGCGGCAGCAAACACAAGACCCTCGTATTGAATTGCATCACAGTATGCATCTGTGTACATAAATTGATTTTTGAGCAATATCCATCGAGGCGTGGAAGTAAGGATGGCAACAAGCTTGTCGAAGATAGCAACAACTTCATAGTTCGTGTAATCCCAAGAGCGGTTGGGAACTCGACAAATTGCTATCTCTCATAGACGACAATCACCATGATCATATTTGAACTCACATAGAATACCGGTGTACTCAACCTCTAGGCAGTCGTCTGAGATTTTTGGAAGTGGAACCCGGTTACGACTGTATACATTCACAAGTTCCCACTCGAAGTTGTACCCAATATAAACAACCCAATCTCCATTTGCGCCTGCCCAAGCCTTGCCCTCAAGCGATGGCATCTTAACATCATATGTATCATTATCAAGCGGCATCAACTTACACAAGGCAAGGCTTCCCTCGTCTCCGTGTCAGTCAGCAGGGTCACGGCAAAGAAGATAGGGGAGATCAAACCGCTCCTGGACCCTTGCGTTCCTTGTAATGATGTTATTAGTTGAGTCGAGAATGGTCTTGAACGAACCTGCCATACTAGCCAAGGTGATGACGTCGCACCGATCAATGAGTTCCTCCACCGTGCCATCATTCAGATCGGGGAAAGAATAACGGGGCCGTTTTCGGCCTGTTCCCTCCATGGAGAAGACGATTGAACAATGGCAGAAGGAAGGGTGAAGGCAAATTGAGGAGGAAGGAAGAGCATGCGACATCAATTCCAAATCGAGAGGGAAAGGAGAAGAGTCGGTGGACGGTTGCCATGGTACACAAAGAGGTGCCTGGGGAGCGAATGGTTGCCATAGAGGTCACACACTGACGACAAGGGCCGAGTGAACCGCATGCGTATATCGCACACAGCTTGATATGGTTGACCGTTTCTTTTGTGTTGCCTAATCACAAACAGTTAATCCGAGTGGACCATATGTTGTATATCGCACACACCTTCATTTGGCTGCCCGTTTCTTTTGTGTTTCCTAATCACAAACAGTTCATCTGAGTGAACCGTATATTGTGTATCGCACACGCCTTCATCTGGCTGCCCGTTTCCTTTGTTCCTCCTCATTGCAAATAGTTAATTGAACTGAACCGTATGCCCTTCATCGCACACGCAACTAAAATCTGAATCGTGTTTGATGCATCCGTCATCACATTTTATACATTTTTGACGGTTTTCATACACCACCGTTTGTGATTATTGCATCGCACACAGTTTCACGAAGGGTCTTTGATCGTAGTGTCGCGTTAGCAGCATCCTGTAGTAGTGTCACTCCCGCGTTTGACTCCCATGTAGTAAAATTTTCAGTACCTGCGTCATTTCCTCAAACCCCCCCCCCCCCTCCACACACACACACACCAAAACTTCCTCGGGCATGCGCGCGCGCACACACACCCTCCCTCGCTTGAAACCTTAGCAGTCCCCGCCGCCGCCGCAAGGCCTCCACTGTCAGCATCTGCCGGTTTGCCCGTGTAGCTTACCCACTAATCTCCATACCCAGGCCGCCCTGAGTTTCTAAGATGACGCCTGCCAAACATCCCCTTTCCCATAGATCCCCATCCCCATCCCCCACTCCAGAGCATCGCAGCCAAAGCCCGACTACGCTTCCCGGGGGGCTCGAGGAGTGACTGGCCCAAAAGAGGTGTATCGCGGTCTCTTCGCCCGATGTCGTCGAGGAAGATGACGACCATTACTGGTTGTGGGCACTCAAGCAGTGGGCTAGAGTATGCGGGCATGTCTCGGCCATCGGCTACGACATCGAGGTCATCGACAACGACGACCTGAGGCAGGCTATGTCATAGGTTAAGTGGCCCACCCCCAACCCCTCGGGTTCAACCGCCGTCGATCTCATCCATGGCCCCACCGCTGATCTCCTCTGGCTCGCTGTCAAGAATTTGCCATCCTACATTGCCATCGAGCCCCTTTTGTCATTGAGGGAGTCCTGGATTAGGGGGTGTCCGGATAGCCGGACTATAACCTTTGGCCGGACTCTCGGACTATTAAGATACAAGATTGAAGACTTCGTCCCGTGTCCGGATGGGACTTTCCTTAGCGTGGAAGGCAAGCTTGGTAATACGAATATGTAGATCTCCTCCCATTGTAACCGACTCTGTGTAACCCTAGCCCTCTCCGGTGTCTATATAAACCGGAGGGTTTTAGTCCATAGGACGAACTACAATCATACCATAGGCTAGCTTCTTGGGTTTAGCCTCTTTGATCTCGTGGTAGATCTACTCTTGTACTACCCATATCATCAATATTAATCAAGCAGGAGTAGGGTTTTACCTCCATCGAGAGGGCCCGAACCTGGGTAAAAATATTGTGTCCCTTGTCTCCTGTTACCATCCGCCTAGACGCACAGTTCGGGACCCCCTACCCGAGATCCGCCGGTTTTGACACCGACATTGGTGCTTTCATTGAGAGTTCCTCTGTGTCGTCACCTTTAGGCCCGATGGCTCCTCCGATCATCAACAACGAGGCGGTCCAGGGTGAGACCTTTCTCCCCGGACAGATCTTCGTGTTCGGCGGCTTTGCACTGCGGGCTAGTTCGCTTGGCCATCTGGAGCAGATTGAAAGCTACGCCCCTCGCCATCAGGTCAGATTTGGAAGTTTGAACTACACGGCCGACATCCGTGGAGACTTGATCTTCGACGGATTCGAGCCACAGCCGGGCGCGTCGCACTGTCACGATGGGTATGACCTAGCTCTGCCGCCGAACAGTACCCTAGAGGCCGCGCCCGCATCAGCTCCGACCCTTAGCTCGGAGCCAACTGCGCCGATCGAGAACGGGTGGCTAGACATCGCCTCGGGGGCTGCAGTCTCAACGGCGATCGAGCCGAACACCAGCCTCATCCTCTGCGAAGCCCGTGACTCCAAGGTGCCGGACTCTTTTCTGGACTGCGAACCTTCCGCGCCCCTGCCAATCGAATCCGATTGGGCGTCGATCATGGAATTCACTACGCGGATATCTTTCAGCACTCGCCCTTCGGCGACATTCTGAATTCACTAAGGTCTCTCTCTTTGTCAGGAGAGCCCTGGCCGGACTATGGCCAACAGGATTGGGATGCGGACGATGAAGAAATTCGACGCCCACCCACCACCCACTTCGTAGCCATTGTCGATGATTTAACCGGCATGCTCGACTTCGACTCCGAAGACATCGACAGTATGGACGACGATGTAGGAGACGAACATGAACCAGCGCCTATAGGGCACTGGAAAGCCACCTCGTTATATGACATATATATGGTGGATACACCCAAAGAAGGCAATGGCGACGGAACAACAGGGGATGACCCCTCCAAGAAGCAACCCAAGCGCCGGCGTCAGCGGCGCCGCTCTAAGTCCCGCCAAAATTAAAAAACGGTGATGCCAGCACGGGAGATAATAACACCCCGGACAGTGCCGAAGACAATTCCCTCCAGCAAGATTCAGCGCAGGAGGATGGAGAAGCCAGCCCCCTGAGAGAGTGGCAGACAGAAAAGAAGAGGATGATAATTACATGCCTCCCTCCGAAGACGAGGCAAGCCTCGGCGATGACGAATTTGTCATGCCTGAGGATCCCGTCGAACAAGAGCACTTTAAGCGCAGGCTTATGGCCACGGCGAGTAGCCTTAAGAAAAAACAGCAACAGCTTAGAGCTGATCAAGACTTGCTAGCCGATAGATGGACGGAAGTCCTTGCGGCCGAGGAATACGAACTCGAACGCCCCTCCAAGAGCTACCCAAAGCGCAGGTTGCTACCCCGTTTAGAGGAGGAAGCACTTAAGCCTACATCACCAGCGCATGATGTGGCTGACCGGCCACCTCACGGCCGCGACAGAGAGTCCTCCCGGCCCTCCACTCAAGCCGCACCCCGGCGTCGCTCAAAAAATACCAAGGCACGGGGAAATGCGCTAGACCTGTGAGATATGCTGGAAGACAAGGCAAGGCAAACAAGATCGATCTACGGATCGCGCGGGCGCCCCACGACACAAGACGATAACCGTCACACCGGATACAGTAAGTCCGGCCGGGCCGAACACAGCAGACAAAGCTCATTTGAGCTACGTCGTGATATAGCCTAGTACAGAGGCGCCGCACACCCACTATGCTTCACAGATGAAGTAATGGATCATCAAATCCCAGAGGGTTTCAAACCCATAAACATTGAATCATACGATGGCACAACAGATCCTGCGGTATGGATCGAGGACTATCTCCTTCATACCCACATGGCCCGTGGCGATGATCTACACGCCATCAAATACCTCCCACTCAAGCTTAAAGGACCAGCTCGACATTGGCTTAACAGCTTGCCAGCAGAATCAATTGGTTGTTGGGAGGACCTGGAAGCCACATTCCTCGACAATTTCCAGGGCACTTACATGCGACCACCAGACAACGATGACCTGAGCCACATAATTCAGCAGCCAGAAGAATCTGCCAGACAATTCTGGACATGGTTCCTAACCAACAAAAATCAAATCGTCGACTTTCCGGACGCAGAGGCCCTAGTAGCCTTCAAGCATAACATCCATGACGAGTGGCTTGCCCGGCACCTTGGACAGGAAAAGCCGAAATCTATGGCAGCCCTCACGGCACTCATGACCCGCTTTTGCGCGGGAGAAGACAGCTGGCTGGCTCATAGCAATAACATGACCAAGATCCCTGGTAATTCAGATACCAAGGACAACAATGGCAGGTTGCGTCGCAACAAGCACAAGCGCCGCATTAACAGCGACAACGCTGAAGATATGGCAGTTAATGCCGGATTCAGAGGCTCTAAGCCCGGTCAGTGGAAAAAGCCATTTAATAGGAACACTCCAGGCCCGTCCAGTTTGGACCGTATACTCAATCGCTCGTGCCAGATACATGGCACCCCCGAAAAACCATCCAATCACACCAACAGGGATTTTTGGGTGTTCAAGCAGGCCGGCAAGTTAAATGCCGAAAACAGAGACAAGGGGCTGCACAACGACGAGGACGAAGAGCCCCGGCCGCCGAACAATAGTGGACAGAAGGGCTTCCCCCCACAAGTGCGGACGGTGAACATGATATACGCAACCCACATCCCCAAAAGGGAGCGGAAGCGTGCACTCGGGGACATATATGCCCTAAAGTTCAACCCATGGTCCTCCTGCCCGATCACTTTTGATCGAAGGGACCACCTGAAGGAAATATGCCCTAGAGGCAATAATAAAGTTATTATTTATTTCCTTATATCATGATAAATGTTTATTATTCATGCTAGAATTGTATTAACCGGAAACATAATACATGTGTGAATACATAGACAAACAGAGTGTCACTAGTATGCCTCTACTTGACTAGCTCGTTAATCAAAGATGGTTATGTTTCCTAACCATGAACAAAGAGTTGTTATTTGATTAACGGGATCACATCATTAGGTGAATGATCTGATTGACATGACCCATTCCATTAGCTTAGCACCCGATCGTTTAGTATGTTGCTATTGCTTTCTTCATGACTTATACATGTTCCTATGACTATGAGATTATGCAACTCCCGTTTGCCGGAGGAACACTTTGTGTGCTACCAAACGTCACAACGTAAATGGGTGATTATAAAGGTGCTCTACAGGTGTCTCCAAAGGTAGATGTTGGGTTGGCGTATTTCGAGATTAGGATTTGTCACTCCGATTGTCGGAGAGGTATCTCTGGGCCCTCTCGGTAATACACATCACATAAGCCTTGCAAGCATTGCAACTAATGAGTTAGTTGTGAGATGATGTATTACGGAACGAGTAAAGAGACTTGCCGGTAACGAGATTGAACTAGGTATGGGATACCGACGATCGAATCTCGGGCAAGTAACATACCGATGACAAAGGGAACAACGTATGTTGTTATGCGGTCTGACCGATAAAGATCTTCGTAGAATATGTAGGAGCCAATATGAGCATCCAGGTTCTGCTATTGGTTATTGACCTGAGACGTGTCTCGGTCATGTCTACATTGTTCTCGAACCCGTAGGGTCTGCACGCTTAAGGTTTCGATGACAGTTATATTATGAGTTTATGAGTTTTGATGTACCGAAGTTAGTTCGGAGTCCCGGATGTGATCACGGACATGACGAGGAGTCTCGAAATGGTCGAGGCATAAAGATTGATATATTGGACGGCTATATTCGGACACCGGAAGTGTTCTGGGTGATTTCGGAGAAAACCGGAGAGCCGGAGGGTTACCGGAACCCCCCCGGGAGAAGTAATGGGCCATATGGGCCTTAGTGGAGATTGAGGGGGGCAGCCAAAGGTGGGCCACGCGCCTCCTCCCCCCTGGTCCGAATTGGACTAGGAGAGGGGGGCGGCGCCCCCCTTTCCCTCTCCCTCCCCACTTCTTTCCCCCTCCTAGTAGGAGTCCTACTCCTACTAGGAGGAGGACTCCTTGGCGTGCCATAGAGGGCCGGCCAGCCTCCTCCCCTTGATCCTTTATATACGGGGGCAGAGGGCACCCCTTGACACACAAGTTGATCCACGTGATCATATTCTTAGCCGTGTGCGGTGCCCCCTTCCACCATAGTCCTCGATAATATTGTAGTGGTGCTTAGGCGAAGCCCTGCAACAGTAGAACATCAAGATCGTCACCACGCCATCGTGCTGACGGAACTCTTCCCCGACACTTTGCTGGATCGGAGTCCGGGGATCGTCATCGAGCTGAACGTGTGCAAGAACTCGGAGGTGCCGTAGTTTCGGTGCTTGATCGGTCGGGCCGTGGAGACGTACGACTACATCAACCAAGTTAACGCTTCCGTTGTCGATCTACAAAGGTACGTAGATCACACTCTCCCCCTCTCGTTGCTATACATCACCATGATCTTGCGTGTGCATAGGAATTTTTTTGAAATTACTACGAAACCCAACACCACCCCACTAGCATCCGCCATGGCGGATTCGCCGCATTGGTTCTAGACCCGATAATTGACGGATTTCACCTGACTAGAGTCCTTATGGACGGCGGCAGCAGCCTGAACCTGCTTTATCAGGATACAGTGCGGAAAATGGGCATAGATCCCTCAAGGATTAAACCCAAAAAAACGACCTTTAAAGGCGTCGTATCAGGTGTAGAGGCCAACTGTACAGGCTCAGTTACACTTGAAGTGGTCTTCGGATCCCCGTATAATTTCCGAAGCGAGGAGTTAATCTTCGACATAGTCCCGTTCCGCAGTGGCTATCACGCACTGCTCGAACGAACCGCATTTGCAAAGTTCAATGCGGTGCCGCACTACGCATATCTCAAGCTCAAGATGCCAGGCCCTCGAGGAGTCATTACGGTCAATGAAACACCGAATGCTCTCTCCGAACGGAGGAGCACACGGCGGCCCTCGCAGCGGAAGTACAAAGCAACCTCTCAAGGCAATTCTCCAGTCCGGCTATTAAACGTCCGAACACCGTCAAGCGCGCCCGGAGTAACCTACAACAAGACCGCCTGGCAAGTTTCGAGCAAGCGTAGCAATACGGCCCCAACCCCAGCCCTCGCGAAACTGCAAAATCAGTACTACGCGTACATAACTACGCTCTGAAAATACCATGGGCACAGGGGGAGGGGCACGACCACGGCACGCCCAAAAATTCGGCTCAACCGCACTAGGGGCCCCCGATTTTGTCATTATTTCCTAATTTCAGGACTCCATTCTTCAGAAGGCCTGTCCGGCAGTACAACCGCTGAACACACGATGCAACAACCAAGGAGGCAGAAAGCTACGTCGAATTCCTAGGTGGTCTCTATAACGAGCAAAATACCTGTCTTACATACCGTCTCGCAGCTCGCCCCTGGAGGGAGACATGTCAAATAGTCCCATCTCTTGCTTATCGCACTATTTGTATCATTCTGCTTTCACAGCAGCCTTTTAAAATAAACAATGCTTAGCTTCAGCTTATTATTGCATTCTCTATTCATTTCTTTTTAATACATATGTTCAGTTATGATATTTAGCACCCGTACACTTTGGTACGGGCCATACGCCAGGGGCTCAAGCACCCCATAATACGGCGTGAGAAGTCCGAACACTTTCACAAAGTGCGGCCCTCCGAACTTATAGCATTATATGCATCAGCTCCGAATCATGTCTTTGGTCAATAGTTGGGTTTGCCCGGCTCCCATGTTTTGGTACCTTACGTTCCGCTATATCGGCTAAGGTAGCGCTGGGAGAACTACTGCGATTGTGCCCCGGTTGAGCTGGGCTAAGCACCTCAGTAGAGAAAGCTAAAACTGACTGTCATGATAGGGCGAGAGCTGGTCGCTGTTCGGGAGGTATCGAGTCCCTAAAGACTTATGCCGCTTAGAGCGAGGAGTCGGCTTTGTCCGGCCTAGGCGTGTATAGCGCCCCGAACTCGGTCTTATGAACACTAGGGGCTTCACCGAAATTTAAAATTATAGAATTCTCTGGCTAAGTGGGAGTGATAACGCATTATAGTCTGATTGCCTTGTTCGTTGTGCTGAGCACCTCCCTCGAAGGACCCAAGAATGGGAAAAAGAGTGCTCAGGTTTAACCCGAACACCCCAGCACTCGTGGCATGGGGGCAGAAGCCGACGACTCGCCATCTCTCAGACTCGATAAATGGCCACATAGAAGGTAATATTTTAACTTAAAACAAGCGTTGCATAGCGCATATGAACAAGTTTTCAGCGCACAGGATAAAACGAACAAGTTCACTCAAATATTACATCTTTGGAACATTCGTCCACCACAAGGCGGGCGCCCTTCAGGACGCCCTCATAATACATCTCGGGGTGGCGATGCGCCTTGCCCTGCGGTGGCCCGTCCTTCACAAGCTTCTCCGCATCCATCTTGCCCCAGTGCACTTTAGCACGGGCAAGCGCCCTACGGGCACCTTCGATGCAGACGGAGCACTTGATGACTCCAAGCCATGGACAGGCATCCACCAGCTGCATCACCAGCCCGAAGTAGCTCCTAGGCAGGGCCTCTCCAGGCCACAGCCGAACTATAAGGCCCTTCATGGCCTGTTCGGCCACCTTATGGAGCTCGACCAGTTGCTTCAGCTGGTCGCTCAAGGGCACCGAGTGTCCGGCCTCAGCATACTGAGACCAGAACACCTTCTCCGTCGAGCTGCCCTCCTCGACCCGGTAGAAGGCGGCGGCATCTGACACGCTACGGGGCAAATCTGCGAATGCTCCTGGAGAGCTCCGGATTCGGGTAAGTAACAAGTAATTCACTTTCACGTGCTTGCTTTGCATAAAGAATGCCTTACCCGCCACTATCTTCTTCATCGCCTCAACTTCCTGGAGGGCTTTCTGGGCTTCGGCCTTGGTAGACTTGGCGCTTTCAAGGGCCGCCGCGAGCTCGGACTCTCGCATCTTTAAGTCAAGCTCCAAACTCTCATGTTTTTTTCATGAGAGCCTGGAGCTCTTGCTGCACCTCGCCAACCCGCGCCTCATGTTTCTCCCGCTCGGTGCGCTCCGTGGCCGCCTTCTTTTCGGCCTTGGAAAGCGCTTGCTTAAGGGTCGCCACCTCAGTCGTGGCCCCTAGGACACCAATAGCGATCCTGTCATTTTTTGCAATTGCATCTTTTTAAATATACTCTACAAGGTATTACTTACCTTCTTTTTCCTCGAGCTCCTTTTTAGCAAGGCCGAGCTCTTGCTCGGACCGCTCGAGGCTCTGCTTCAGCGCATCCACCTCCGCAGTCAGTGCGGCAGAGGCCAGCAGCGAAGCCTGCATACGCATATTGACTTAATTATGTTAGACTCCTGCGAATGTTGTTAGATCCTCTATTCGGCTTTTCTTTCCGAACGCCAAACAGAGCATCAGGGGCTACTGTCTATGCGGTAATATTTTCACATATTTTTCACATACCTCAAAGCCTGTTAGCAGGCTGGCACAGGCTTCAGTCAGCCCGCTTTTGGTGGACTGAACCTTCTGGATCACCGCACTCATAATAGTGCGGTGCTCCTCGTCGATGGAGGCGCCGTTAAGCACCTCCAGCAAATTATCCGGTGCCTCCGGTTGGGCGGAGGTCACCGGCGTCGTAGGCTTGACCTTCTTACTAGGGGGCCTCCTGCCAGAGTCCGGAACCATTGAAGGTTCCAGTGCAGTGTCCGGGCCAGGGCCGGACTTGGAGTCCTTGGGGGTTCTTTCCCCTTTGCGCCTGGGGTCCGGGAGGTCGCCTTGCGGCGCATCTAGGACCACCTCCTCTTGGCTTGGAACCTTTTGGGAAAACACCTCGGCGTCGTCTGTAGGGCGGGGGGAGGTAGTGGTCGGAAGTGAAAAACTATTCACATCCGACGAATCCAGGGAGCCGCTTGACGACATGTCGAGCCGGGCTTTGGGCGGACTGCATAATTATATTCTGCGTCAGGAGAAGCTGTGCAATAATGGAATGCCATGAGTCACTCAGGTATCCGAATACTTAATTTTGCCAGGGGCTTGGCCCTGGGCGGCCACTCCTCTTCACCGTCGTCGGTGTTGGTGGAGTAGTCCGTAGGGAGGGTCCTCCCTTTCTTGGACCCTCCGGCCTCCCTAGTTGGGGCGGCCTTCCTTTTCTTTTCTCCCCCTGCTGGGGAAGAAACCTCTCTTTCCTCCTCCTCGTCTTTGTGGGAGGAGTGCGCCTCGGAGTCATCGGACGATGAGTCCGACTCCATCGGGCGCCGGGAACTCTTCCGGGTTCCCGTGGCCTTCTTCTCCGGCACCACGTAAGGTGCCGGAACCAGCAGCTCCGCTAAGCGGACGTCCGCTGGGTCTTCGGGCAAAGGAGCTGGATAGTTGATCTGTTCGGCCGTCCTCTGCCAGTCCTGTCAAAGGCATGGGGGCTTAGATCCCGCATAGAGTCAAACTATGAAAGACAAATATCCTGTAAGAGGTAAAAACAGCTTACCGCGTTGGCTTGACGTTGCGCGCTGAATCCGCGATCCTAGGTAGCGGATGCGGGAGCCTCGGCGCCCTTGAATAGCACCTTCCAGGCATCTTCGTACGTTGTGTCGAAGAGCCTGCTCAGAGTTTGGTGCTGGGCCGGGTTGAACTCCCACAAGCTGAAATCCCATTGTTGGCACGGGAGGATCCGGCAGATGAGCATGACCTGGACTACGTTAACAAGTTTGAGCTTCTTGCTCACCAAGTTTTGGACGCATGTTTGGAGTCTGTTCAGCTCTCCTTTTTTACCCCATGGCAGGCCCTTCTCTTTCCAGGAGGTGAGCCGCGTAGGGATTCCGGATTGGAACTCGGGGGCTGCGACCCATTCAGGGTCACGCGGCTCGGTGATGTAGAACCACCCCGATTGCCACCCCTTTATGGTCTCCACGAAGGAGCCCTCGAGCCATAGGACGTTGGGCATCTTGCCCACCATGGCGCCTCCACACTCCGCCTGGCGGCCGCCCACTACCATCGGCTTGACATTGAAGGTCTTCAGCCATAGGCGAAGTGGGGCTGGATGCAGAGGAAGGCCTCGCACACGATGATGAACGCCGAGATGTTGAGGATGAAGTTCGGGGCCAGATCGTGGAAGTCCAGGCCGTAGTAGAACATGAGTCCCCGGACAAATGGGTGGAGAGGGAAGCCTAGCCCGCGGAGGAAATGGGTGAGGAACACCACCCTCTCATGGGGCCTGGGGGTGGGGATGAGCTGCCCCTCATCTGGGAGCCGGTGCGCGATGTCGTCAGACAAGTATCCGGCTTTCCTCAGCTTCTTGATGTGTCCCTCCGTAACGGAGGAGACCATCCACTTGCCTCCCGCTCCGGACATGGATGAAGAAGGTTGAGGTGGGGAATGCGGACTTGGGCGCTGGAGCTTGAGTTGAGTGCACGAAAATGGATGAGCAAAGGAGGAAGAAGGCGTGGATGGAAAGGCGGATCCTTATCCCCTTATATGGGCGGACGAAACTATGCGTCCCCACCAGCCTGGTAAAACTCGCTTATCTCCCAAGCGCCGTAATCAATGGCGCGGTTGGGTTACCCACGCCCGTATTGATGAGAATCCCGGGATAAGGGGACACGATCTCTGCTGCGACAAGACGTGCCAAGGAAACCGCCTCGCAAAACGCGCTGAGGTGGGACAGTAAAAACGATTCAAATAAAGGCTTGGTTGTGGCGTGATGACACGCTACGGAATATGTCAGCAGATTAGATTTGTGTAAATATTATTCTCTCTACGACAGTATGTGGAACTTATTTTGCAGAGCTAGACACTATCCTTGTGTTCAAAATCTTCTATGAAGTATTCGGAGGAGGAACCCGCCTTGCAATGCCGAAGACGATCTGCATGCCGGACTCGTCGTCATTGAAGCCTGGTTCAGGGGATACTGAGGGAGTCCTGGATTAGGGGGTGTCCGGATAGCCGGACTATAACCTTTGGCCAGACTCTCGGACTATTAAGATACAAGATTGAAGACTTCGTCCTGTGTCCGGATGGGACTTTCCTTGGCGTGGAAGGCAAGCTTGGCAATACGGATATGTAGATCTCCTCCCATTGTAACCGACTCTGTGTAACCCTAGCCCTCTCCGGTGTCTATATAAACCGGAGGGTTTTAGTCGATAGGACGAACAACAATCATACCATAGGCTAGCTTCTAGGGTTTAGCCTCTTTGATCTCGTGGTCGATCTACTCTTGTACTACCCATATCATCAATATTAATCAAGCAGGAGTAGGGTTTTACCTCCATCGAGAGGGCCCGAACCTGGGTAAAAACATTGTGTCCCTTGTCTCCTGTTACCATCCTCCTAGATGCACAGTTCGGGACCCCCTACCCAAGATCCGCTGGTTTTGACACCGACAGTCATTTCTGAAGGACACGTTCTGCGACACTGGCTTGGGATCCACAGCTTCCAAGTTAGACCTCATCGACGGTGACCACGAGGAGGGCACCCTCTCCGACTCTTCCAAGGGGAAAGAGCCCATCTGCTCTTCCAAGGGGAAAGTGCATGTCTGCGACATTAGTGAGGATACCCTACAGTCGTGCTCTTCCAAGGGAAAGGAGCCCATCTGCGACAACATGGAGCGCATCCAGGGTCTATGATCTTCCCACGGAAACGAGCCCATCTGTGAAAAGTGAGGAAACCCATGATTTGGTTTGTCGTGCCTCTTCACAGGGGGAAACCCATGATTTGTTTTGTCGAGTCCCTTTTGTAGTGTAGTGAGAATATGTCTAGTTTTAATTTCTATATCTGGTTGTTTGCAGTATGCCTTGTTTATTTCACTTGTTCACAATGTGATGCTCCATGTGCAATTATTTACTGTGCAATACATTTCATCAATCTAGTTTTAAACATACCGATAGGAATGCATATATTTGCTTGCTATTAAGCCTGTTATAGCTAGCATATGCCTCTTTTAAAGTTTTCTGAATGTTCGGTTGTTTGTAGTTAGCATATGTCCAGTTTCAAATGCTATCTTTGGTTGTTCGCAGTATGCCTTGTTTATTCCAGTTATTCACAACGTTATGTTCTGTATGTGCAAGTATGAACTGTGCAGTTCAATTTCATCACTACCAGTTTCAACAATACCACTATGAATGACTACATTTGGTTGTTGCATCTTGTAGTTAACATGCCTTTCCATTTTTTTAACAATAACCAGTGTACTTAGACTGGCACAATACCAGTTTGAATGACTATGTTTGCTTGTTGTTAAATGTTAGGCCTGTTGTAGTTAACACACCTTTCCACTTGTTTTGCTTTACTAGCGTGCTTAAACCTGCACACTGAAGCTATCTTTTGGAGATTATTTTGTCTGTCATGGATAATTTTGGTTGATGTTTAGCCTGTTGTGCTTAACATGCTTCTCGATGTACCTACACAGGACAATTTTGGGAACGACTGTTGTTTTCCACCGAGGTTAGTTTTAGCCCATGGCTTATATATGCTCACTGTTCAGGATATCGGTAGCTGGTACCATATAGGCCGGGGGCTGATAATGGACTAATCGATGAATCGGACTTTTAACTGAATACATCTGCAACCCATTTATCGTTAGGTTAACTAGGGCCATACGTAATCTGAGGCTACATAGCAACATGCAATGTACTTAATGTCTAAATATGCAATCCTAGGCTACATAGCAACAAGGAAGGGTGTTACATTAATGTACTGACGATGTCTAGATATACGTAGAAGAGCAGCAGCTACAGCAACAACAACAACAACAACAACAACAACATCCCTGTTTGGATACTCAACTTAGCTAGAGGTTAGAGTTAGTTTCTAGCTCATGACTAACACTGAACTAACTCCATCCAAAGAGTTGTTTGGATGGCAGGGTTAGGTTGACAATAAATGCACTAGGAGAACTAGCTCCAATTAGCACCTCTTGGGTTGGATAGTTTTTTGGGTGGGTTATAGATGCAACTAGCTCAAACTAGCCCTCATGTTTAGATGTACTTTAGGGCTATTTGAGACCGAACTAGCTCAAACTAACTATAACCCATGGATACAATAGCAGTTAATCAGCCGATAATTTGTAAGAATGCACTAAACTCCTTTTGGACCATAATATAAGATGTTAATTCATCTAATATGTGAGTATATTGGATGTTATAAGATACATCATTGTGCAATTGTTGTTTAGCTTCTAATATTAACTTGGTGCTTTTAGGTACATATGTCATTGGTAAAGATCCGCGCTTTGACCCTTTCTGCGTATGGGGCAATGAGATATCGATGAACCAGCATCAAGTGAGGAAGATGATAAAGATTGTTAGTAAAATGGGTCAAAGATGGCAATTAAACTATTTGTTTACACTTTATCCAAGATAACAACGAACTGCGGGGTGGTAAGTAAGAACTCTGCAGCCTTCTTTTTACTGCCCATAATGAGTTGTGTTAGATGACAATGTCTGAATCTTTTTCCTTTGAAGTGGTTGCCAAAGCAATTTAATCAAGATTACCTCTCAAACTACATGATTGGTGGGCATGCAAAGGTTAAAGTATTTCTACAAGAACACGATGATTATCTAGATGTTTTCATGAAGACCGTGAAGGATAGGTGGTCGGCCATCACAAGGGGTTGGACTAGAGTCGTGCGTGCCTTCTGCATGGAGGAGGGAACAATATGGGCATTCCGCTTCACCTTGTTCAGCAACCAGAATGTATTTCGCCTCTTTCTTTACCATCTTTAATAGTACAAGTATACAATTGTGGTTCATCATTCTTTATTTGGTTCTTATGTAATTCTTGAACATATGTAACTATGAATCGAATAATGCATTGGTTGTTTGAACCTGATGGATATGAATAAAGCTGTAGCATACATTCAAATTCAAATTTAAATTCGGTACAATTTGAAATACCAGCAATTAAATTACGATGCAATTACGCTCTCCAGTCGTTACGGCACACACGGTTAGTAAAACACAAACGTTTGTGATATACACCATAATCCGAGATGGTTCACACAGAGGAAACGTGTGCAAGCATGCACACAGTTGCCATTTGCAAAGCGTGTGCGATGTCAGACAATATCACAAACGGGGCGGGCAAACTAAATGTTTGTGTTAGTTTCCTTATCATACATGATTCACAACCATGAATTGTTTCTGATGAAGTATGCATCATAAACGTTGCACCACAGAATAGCGTGTGTGATAGTTGTCGTGTACGACGATGTTACGACGGTCTGACGTTTCGTAATCCTGTCTGACACTCATACGAGGATTAGCTAATCTTCTTAATTAGTTATCGCATACGGTTTGGGAAAAGCGAATGTGCGTGATTGTATGCTTATCATACACGTTCTATAATAGTGAACCGTTTGTGATGGGCCACGCATTTTAAACGTAGCACCACAGAATACCGACTGCGATGGCAATGTGAGCACAAATGAGTAGGAGTACTATAGGGTCCCTATCCCCGACGGTTTCTGGGTCATGTGGGAAGGACCCCTATCGCCGTCACTCACTAGGCGACGGTTCCAAATGTCATCTTTATAACATATCAACAAAAGAAAAAAAATTCTTCTATGATTTAAGACATTACTTTTGGGATGACCCTCATCTTTATAAAGAAGTAGATGGTATTATTAGACATTGCGTACCTGAGCATGAACAGGGACTAATCCTACGGAAATGTCACTCCGAAGCTTATGGAGGACATCATGCCGGAGATAGAACTGCTCACAAGGTATTGCAATCTGGATTTTATTGGCCTACTCTCTTCAAGGATGCCTGTAAGTTCATTTTATCTTGTGATGAATGTCAAAGAATAGGTAATATCGGTAAGTGTCAAGAAATGCCTATGAACTATTCACTTGTTGTTGAACCATTTGATGTTTGGGGATTTGATTACATGGGACCTTTTCCTTCCTCTAATGGGTATACACATATTTTGGTTGATGTTGATTATGTTACTAAATGGGTAGAAGCTATTCCAACCAGTAGTGCTGATCACAACACCTCTATTAAAATGCTTAAGGAAGTTATTTTCCCAAGGTTTGGAGTCCCTAGATATTTAATGACTGATGGTGGTTCACACTTTATTCATGGTGCTTTCTGTAAAATGCTTGCCAAGTATGATATTAACCATAGAATTGCATCACTTTATCATCCTCGGTCTAGTGGTCAAGTTGAACTTAGCAATAGAGAAAAATAATTAATTTTGCAAAAGACTATCAATAGGTCTAGGAAGAATTGGTCTAAGAAATTAGATGATGCACTTTGGGCTTATAGAACAGCGTATAAAAATCCTATGGGTATGTCTCCATATAAAATGGTTTATGGAAAAGCTTGTCATTTGCCTCTTGAGTTAGAACATAAAGCATATTGGGCAATCAAAGAACTCAATTATGATTTCAAACTTGTCGGTGAAAAGTGGTTATTTGATATTAGCTCTTTAGATGAATGGAGAACCCAAGCTTATGAAAATGCAAGATTATTCAAATAAAAAGTAAAAAGATGGCATGACAAAAGAATCCAAAAGCGTGAGTTTAAAGTAAGAGAATATGTTCTTTTGTACAAATCTCGTTTCAGATTCTTTGCAGGAAAACTCCTCTCAAAATGGGAAGGCCCCTATGTTATCGAGGAGGTTTACCGGTCTGGAGCCATCAAAATAAATAACTCTGAAGGTACTAACCCGAAGGTCGTCAATGGGCAACGAATAAAGCATTATATCTCAGCTACGGCCATTAATGTTGAAAGTAATGTTATCCAAACTTTGACACCGGAAGACACATAAAATAATCCTTCTGGAACACTCCAGAATCATGAAAATAAGGAGGTACATGATACGGTAAGTAAACGGACTCTGGAAAATCCGCAAAAACATTTTTTGTCAGTTTTGAAATATTTAGAAAAATAGGAAAGTAAGAAACTTCCAGGAAGCATACTCTGGTGGGCACAAGACACCAGGGCGCGTCAGGCTTGCCTGGCGCGCCCAGGGTTGTGCCCACCTGGACCACCTTCCGGACCCCGTTTTTCTACAGCTTGCTTGTACCCCAAGATAAAAAAACTATATATACTTCCCGAACCTGTTAACCACCATATCACAGAGAAATCCTCTGTTCTTCTTTCTTGTTGTTTTCTATGCAGTTCTGAAAATATGTCGTCCCAAGACTCCGACGGAGAGAGCTATGTCTCACATCTCATTGCTGACACAAAGACCTATGGAGACCTATCTCCTTATGGTCGAACTACAGATGACGAGGAGGATGCTCACTTGATGAGGATCGATGATTCAAGCTCTGAGGAGGAGGATGTTCCTCTACCTCAACTTGGGGATATGCACGTGGAGTTCAAGAAGTCAAGTCTCCCTAAGATAGCTAATCGGTCTAAAAACCAATCTATTCCTTTTCGTTTTTGACAGAAAAGCAAAGGGGATTTATGTGACAAGATCTTGAAGCTAGAGCTGGAAGTCGATGATTTAAATGATGAAATTTCTCTCCTCAACTACAATATGAAAAAGTTGAAGGCACAATTACCAGCACCACCACCACCTTCATCTTCATCACCAAAATAGAATTGAGAATCGGGTATGGGAACTCCCCTTGCCTTCTGCCAAGCTTGGGGGAGGTGCCCTGGTATTGTATCATCCCACTATCTTTTCTCCTTTACTTATTTTAGTTCGATCCTTTCTTTCTGAGAGTTTGCTTAGTGATCTATCCTTGTAATCGTGTGTGAGATATATAATAAAGTTTAGTTTGAGTTTTTGCTTCTTTATTTTCATGTTGCAAATAAAAGAAAAAAAGGAAATAAATGAAAGAAAGGAAATAAATCAAAAAGAACATATACTAATCTTATGGTAGGTGATGACACCACATAAGAAAAAGTATAAGTAGAAAATTTTATTAGAGATTGACAAACATAGCATTAGTCAATGATGCAACTCATGAAAGAATTAATAAGGGAAGAGAACATTCACATATAAATATACTATCCTAGAAATCTTTTGTGATTGTGAGCCCTCATCAAAATATTATATGCAAAAATGGTTGACGTTGGACAAGGAAGACAACTTAATGGTTTGTGTTTGTTTATATTCACATAGAAGTCATATTGTCCTGGATACTTTAACATGTGGCGCTTGCCCCTATCTTTGCTACCCAAAATTTCCGCACTAAGTAGAGATACTACTTGTGCATCCAAAAACCCTTAAACCCAAATCTTATTTTCAAGTGTCCACCATACCTACCTAGGGATTGAGCAAGATCCCTCAAGTAAGTTGTCATCGGTGCAAAAACGAAATAAAAATTGCTTCTAAAAGTGTGAGATCATTTAGTGTAAGAGAAAAGTGAGTGTTGCACGAACTTGTGATGGTGAAGAATAAAAGCGACAGACTGCATAATAAAGGTCGCTATCACAAGGGGCAATGTAACGTGACGTTATTTTTCACTAAGGGGTTGAGCATACAAACAAATAAGCGCATGGCAACCTCTTCTTCCCTCTGCGAAGGGCCTATCTTTTACTTTTATGTATTTACTTTTATGCAAAGAGTCAAAGTTTTCCTTCTATTCCTTTTTATGTTTCTCCTTTAGCAAGCATCATGTGTTGAGGAAAGATCTAGGCACATATGTCCAGTAGAATATAGATAGCATGAGTTATTATTGTTGACATCACCCTTGAGGTGAATACGTTGGGAGGCGAAACTATAAGCCCCTATCTTTCTATGTGTCCAGTTGAAACGTTTTCCTCATGTGTACGCGGTGAGTGCTAGCAATCATAAAATACTATATGATGGTTGAGTATGTGTACTTGCCTAAAGGCTCTAATATGTGACCCTTCCTGAAAAGATGATGAATTGTAGTTGCAAAGTTGACTGAGAACATAGTTTGTTGGTTTTTAATAGAGTTTTTGCTTTATACTTCAATACTGTGATGAATTATCACTTATTCATGAGAAGTCTATGATAAAAGTTCTTTGATAAAAGTATTATGTTTAAGTTTTTTTCTATTATAATAATGAACATGATGCTTCTATGTCTGTATTTTGTTTTTATCGACACCTCTCTCTCTAAGCATGTGGACATGTTTTTCTATTTCGGTTTTCGCTTGAGGACAAGCGAAGTCTAAGCTTGGGGGAGTTGATATGTCCATTTTGCATCATGTTTTCCTACTATTATTTATGATGTTTTTATCCATAATAATGTTTTTTGGAGTAATTCTAATGCCTTTTCTCTCATAATATGCAAGGTATACACAAAGAGGGAGAATTCCGGCAGTTGGAAATCTGGACCTGGAAAAGCTATGTCAGGCCACCTATTCTGCACAACTCCAAACAAGCTGAAACTTCACGAAGATTTTTTATCAAATATATGAAGAGTAGTGGAGCAAACAACTACCAGAGGGGGCCCACCAGGTGGGCACAACCAACCTGGGTGCTCCAGGGAGCCCAGGCGCGCTCTGGTGGGTTGTGCTCACCCAGGCCCACCTCCGGTCCCCATCTTCTGGTATATAAGTCATTTTGACCTAGAAAAAAAATAAAGAGAGGACTTTCGGGATGGAGCGCCGCCGTCTCGAGGCGGAACTTGGGCAGGAGCACTTTTGCCCTCCGGTGGAGCGATTCCGCCGGGGGAACTTCCCTCCCGGATGGGGAAATCATCGTCATCATCATCACCAACAACTCTCCCATCTTGGGGAGGGAAATCTCCATCAACATCTTCAATAGCACCATCTCATCTCAAACCCTAGTTCATCTCTTGTGTTCAATCTTGTTACCGGAACTATGGATTGGTGCTTGTGGGTGACTAGTAGTGTCGATTACATCTTGTAGTTGATTACTGTATGGTCTATTTGGTGCGAGATTATATGTTCAGATCCTATATGCTATTTAATACCCCTCTGATCTTGAGCATGATTATCATTTGTGAGTAGTTACTTCTGTTCTTGAGGTCACGGGAGAAATCATGTTGCAAATAATCATGTGAACTTGATATGTGTTCGATATTTTGATAGTATGTATGTTGTGATTCCCTTATTGGTGTCATGTGAATGTCGACTACATGACACTTCACCATATTTGGGCCTAAGGGAATGCATTGTGGAGTAGCAATTAGATGATGGGTTGCGAGAGTGGCAGAAGCTTGAACCCCAGTTTATGCGCTATTACGTAAGGGACCGATTGGATCCAAAAGTTTAATGCTATGGTTAGAATTTATTCTTAATACTTTTCTCATAGTTGCGTATTCTTGCTGGAGGGTTAATCATAAGTAGGAGGTTTGTTCAAGTAAGAACAACACCTAAGCACCGGTCCACCCACATATCAAATTATCAAAGTACCGAACACAAATCAAACCAATATGGTGAAGTGACTAGATGAAAATCCCGTGTACCCTCAAGAACACTTTGCTTATCATAAGAGACCATTTTGGCATGTCCTTTGCCTCAAAAGGATTGACCTAACTTGCTTCACTTTTGTTACTACTATCGTTACTTGCTCATTACAATGGTCTCTTGGAGATCTATTTGATGTAACTCTTTTTGCGGTGTGTTTGTTGGGATGCGATGAACTTTGAGTTTATGATCAGATCTTTGTTTTTATCCATGAAAGCTATTTGAGTCTTTTGATCTCTTATATGCATGAATACTTATAGCCTCGTATTTCTTCTTTGAATCTTTGGTTTAGTTAGGCCAACTAGATCGATTTTTCTTGCCATGGGAAGAGGTGCATTGTGATGAGTTCGATCTTACGGTGCTTGATCCCAGTGGCACAAGGGGAACCGACACGTATGTATCATTGCTATTAAGGATAACAAGATGGGGTATATTTCTACATAAATAGATCTTGTCTACATCATGTCATCGTTCTTATTGCATTACTCCGTTTCTCCATGAACTTAATACACTAGATGCATGCTAGATAGCGGTCGATGTGTGGAGTAATAGTAGTAGATGCAGGCAGGAGTTAGTCTACTAATCTTGGACGTGATGCCTATATATTGATCATTGCCTGGATATCATCATGATTATTTGAAGTTCTATAAATTTCCCAACAGTAATTTTTTTACCCACCATTGCTATTTTTCTCGGGAGAAGCCACTAGTGAAATCTACGGCCCCGGGGTCTCTTCTTTATTATATTTGCCTTCGAGATCTATTTTTATTTGCTTTTATTTTCAGATATATTAATCCAAAAACCCAAAAATACCTTGCTGCAATTTTTATTTATTTATTTTATCTCGCGTTCCCGCGAGATCTATTTATCCAATCTACTACAATTTTACCTATCTTTTTACCCGTGAGGGATTGACAACCCCTGTTTTACATTGGGTTGCAAGTATTTGTTCTTTGTGTGTAGGAGCTGTTTACGCGGTGTTGTGTGGTTCTCCTACTGGTTTGATAACCTTGGTCTCATCACCGAGGGAAATACCGACCGTAGCTGTGCTGCATCATCCCTTCCTCTTTGGGGAAATACCGACGTAGTTCTAGCTGCATCGAAAGGAATTTCTGGTGCCGTTGTCGGTGAGACATCACCAACATCTACCAGGTTCCTAATCACAAATCTCATCTCCTTGCAATTTACATTATTTGCCATTTGCCTCTCATTTTCATCTACCCCACTTCACAAAAATTTGCCGTTTTATTCGCCCTCTTTTTCTTTCACCGTTTTCTCGTCCGATCTTTTGTTTGCTTGTGTTACCATGTGCCTTCTATTTGCTTGCATCTTTGCTTGCTAAAAATCTATTGATATGGATCCTCACCCACTTGCTAATCTTTTTAAAATATCCAATTATGATGAACCAATTGCTAGTGATTTGAGTGCACTAGATTATCTTTATGAAGTTTTGCTTGAGATTCGTGAATCTAAAAAATTTGATGAAGAAATTTATAAAGTGATTCATGGTAGCTCCTTGAATGAAAAGCATGATTGCAATGATTTCACTATAAATTCTATTAGTGTCAATTGTGCTAATGATATGCAAAACCCCAAGCTTGGGGATGCTAATTTTGATATTTCCACTACTTATTGCAATGCTCATGATTGTGGTGATTCTTCTTATGATCTTGAAAATTTATTTATGACTCATGATGAATATGCTACTGATATTAATGTTTGAAATAATATTGAAAGTGGGTTCAGAGAGGTCATGACTATATTTGATGATAATCCCACTATATTGGAAGAGTGTCAACTTTGCATGCATGTGGATTATCAAGAGAAAAATTTCTATGATAGATATATTGTTGTTTGATTATGATCTTACATGTAATTATTATGAGAGAGGAAAATATGGTTGTATAAATTTTCATGTTACTAGATTACCTCTCGTTATGTTGAGCTTGTCTATGCTTTATTTCTCTCCTATGCATATGCTAGATACTTTTTGCCTTGATCATTTATTTGCCTACAAAATTCGTATACATAGGAAGTATGTTAGACTTAAATGTGTTTGTCACATGTTTTACGATGCTCTCTTTGCATTTTAATTATTATCTCTCATGTAAGCATCATTGAAATCTCAAGCCAATATTAATGGCTATAAAGAAAGAGTTTGTTAGGAGGCAACCCAATGAATAAAATTTATTTTTGTCTTTTTCTTTGTAACATCCCAAAATTCTAAATTTTGGAATGTTATATTAAATAAATTATTATGATTGTTTGTTTTATTGTTGTGTGATTGATTGTGTGAAAATGATTGGAAATTGAAAACTTTTTGAAAGTTGAATGAGAGGGAATAAAAGGACTTTCCCAAAACTTTGCATCTTGCATTTTGATCTTCCTGAATTCAAATTCATTTCATCACAAAACCCTAGAGTGAAGATGATATGACTTCTTCCATTTAAAGAAATGAAAAGGGGTTTGAAAATGATTTGAATTCCATTTTGAAATATTCCAAACATAGAAACTTTAAGCAACTCAATGAGTTCATGAGGGAAGATAAAATGGCTTCTTCATATTTGAAGAAAGAGAGTTGGAAGTTTCAAAGGAATAAATTGGAAGTCACTTTGAAGTTATTTGAAACTCATTTTCCATTTGAAGTTGTTTGAAATTCCAAATTCAAATCCAATTGGGAGTTATTTGAGTTTCTATTCAAAATATTTTCTCCTAAAAATAAATAAATGAAAATAAGGGTAAAATGATTCCCTTCAATAGAAAATTAGGAGAAAATAAATTTTAAATCATTTTGCTATTTTAAAAATGATTTTTATTGATTTTAAATGCAACAATATCACCGTTTGACTTTTATGAATTTTTTTGGGAATTTATTTGAACTTGCAAAATAGTTCATCTTATTCTTGGTATTTTTTTGAGCATTTTGATATATAATATGCCTATGTAATTTTTTTATTCTGCTACAGTTTTCTTTTGTGTTTTTTTTACAAACACACACACACACACACACACCACCTGGACCGAGGCCAGCTCGGCCCAGGAGCCGGCCCACGGCCACAGCCTACCGCGCCAGCATCGCGGCCTGCTCCTAGCGCCCGGAGGCCACTTCGGCCCAGGGGCGCACCGACCGGCCCACCAGCCGATAGGCCGAGGCCGTTGCCCGAGCGCTTCGCCTCGCACGCCTGCGCCTCTCTTGTTCGCTCGCTCCCCCTCGCACTCGCTACCAGATGGGCCCCCCCCCCGTCGCCCCCACCCCCCCGCCTCTCCCGCTCGGGATAGAGCACGAGCCCGCCGCCCCCAACCACCGCACCTCACCTTCCGGGATTAATCCCGCCACCCTGAGCACCCCTCTCCGCGCCTATAAAAGACTTGAAGCCCCCTCTCTCCATCCTGCCCACTTGCTCGTCCTCTCGCCGCTCCTACCGCCCGCAGTTGCTGCTTGGATCTCGCCGGCTGGAGCTACTTCGCCGGAGAAGCTCGTTGGCCGTAAGCAACTATGAGGCCCCAAACTCTGTCAACTTGTTCCCCTGCTCCACGCACACCATTTTGACAACTTTTTGTGGTCTAGGGGACACCAGAGCCGTCGCACGGACAACGTCCGAACCGCCGGAGTTCGCCGGAGTGCCACCCTTCCTTCACTCTGTCTCTATCCCCCCAACGCGCGCCGCCTCCACCACCGGACAGTCCCCGACGCGCCGGCCCCATTCGTCTTCTTTCCCGCTGCCGAGGACCACTGCAGGCCGTCACCCCGTAGCTACCCAACGCCGCGCCGCCGTCCCCTGCACGTCACTGACGCCGACACTGCCGCTCGCTGTGAGCTGCCTCCCCCGTTCTGTTTGTTTTTTTGTTTAAAACGGTTAACCAAGGTTTTATTAAACCGTGCGGTTTTAGTGAAAAAAACCGGTCTCTGGTTTTTTTTATTTAGACGCGGTAGTTGTTTTTATTATTTAGTGGTTGTTCACCGTATAGCTACCGAAGTGAACACTCTCTGGCCTCTCACAATGCGCCACGTGGCCAGGGACTTGTTGGTGATAGTTTTCTTCACTGTTTAGTCCCTATAATTAGCAGATTAGTCCCAAAACTTAGAATAGCCACAACTTTTTACCCGTAGGTCCAAATTCGATGAAACCAACGGCAAATTCTTCATATTGATTAGATCTATCCAGTACCATCATGTTTGTAAACTTTTCCCAAATTCAAAATTGAACTTTATTCAGATTTGAATTCGAACTTCAAATGGCCATATCTCCTAAACCGTAGCTCCGATTGATGTGATTCTTTTTGCACCGTGTCACCGTTGCCAAACCCTATCACTTGGACCTATCTCATGATATTTTTCACACATTAGGATCTGTCCATGATAGTTTTACTATTATGCCATGTAGGCACTTTAGTGCACATCACATCTTTGCACCCTATGTCACATGTTGTTTTGCATTTAGGATATTTCCATGCTAGTTAAGTGTGTTGAATGTTCATTTGGTTTTCCAAGGCTTTTGCTTTGCATGTTCTTCTTGGTTCTCTGAAATGATTTCTTATGTGAGTGCAATGTTTGACTTTATAGATTTTCATCGGAGAGTGACGAATAGTTCTATTAAGTAAATTTCTGAGAGCGATATAATCTTCATCAACTATTACCAGGCAAGTTCACATTTGACCATTCTTCCAATTACCTATGTTTTATATTATGCACTTAGTCCTTTTGTGGTAGGATTGCATGGTAGGATTTATTGATGCCAGATGGCTATGCCGTTACCTAGTAGTTCATTGAGGTAGGTTTGAACCATATACCTTTGTCACCACCGCGTAAGTTTAATTTTGCCTTGCCAATGTAGACGTGGATTGGGAAGTGTTCATTGTGAGAGATGAGTGACAAAGTAGTAAGTAGAACCAAGATAACTTAATGAACTACCTGGGCGGTATTTGGTTTGGATGGTGGCGAAGTACAGTGGGGGCATGCATGGTTAATCCATGGTGGTGCACCACTAGTGGTCGGCCGCCCAGGCTCAAAGAGATCAATCGTATTCTCATGTCTAGAAGCTTACGTGTGCAGCCACAAGCCAATATGGGCTCTGGCTTAGTTGAGTAGTTAGTGTGACCCCTTCCGGGATGGGCTAGCAGATGTAGAATGATGTAGGTGTACCGGCCTATCCGTGGGTCAAGGGGAAACACTTTCGAAAGACTATGTCTCAGTCATCCTGTTCTCAAACGCCAGGAAGTGCGAGAACTTCAAGGGAGGCGATCGAGTCTTGTGGGGAAAAGTGCGCAAACCTCTGCAGAGTGTTAAAACCTAATCGATTAGCCGTGTCCCCGGTTACGGACAACTTGAGCATCTAGTAGTGGAAATGCTGGGAGATCTCATCACTCTTAATTAAACAGTTGGGTTTTAAATGAAACTTTGGGAATGGATTGAGTTGTGTTTACCAACTCATCCTATGCTACACTGTAGTGGTAGAATAATATCTTTTATTCTAGGGAAAAACTAGCTTTATGCAAAAACTAAACTTAGAGATTTCCACCAGCCAAATTGCATGTACAATAGGTTCATTATTCTTATGATGTGACTTGCCAGTACATTCAAGGTACTGACCTACAGGGCTGCAACGTCTTATGTTGCAGGGATTTTTCTACGACGAGTAAGAGTTACGTTGTAGGGTTACGGTCTACACTCAACTTGTCATTGGCGTTGATGGACTCCACACCCTTATGTTTGTTTCCGCTGAGACTTATGAGGTATATATCAGTTTTACGTTATTTATACATGTGATTGCACTTTGATATACACAATGATGTACTGTGTGTGCCAGCATACTGATCCAGGGATGGCACGGATACACAGAGGCTTGACCGTTTGAGGTCGGGTCGCTACATTCTTTCTGTTCTTGAGTGTTTGCATAATTATGCTACTATTATGATTGTGTTTTTGTGTTTTAATTACTGTTTTTGCCAAGTAAAGCCTTTGGGATCATGTTGGGTGATAATTGATTTGTTCTTGCTGAAAAACAGAAACTTTTACGCCCAGAAATATAATTTTCGTTTTTAACAGAAGTGCGATAAAATACTGAATGTTTTTTAAGAAGATTTATATACAAATTTCTCACGTTATCCTAATTTTTAAGAAGTTTTGGAGTTATAGAAGTATTTGAAATCTCCAGATTTCTACAGACTGTTCTGTTTTTGACAGATTCTATTTTCTTTGCGTTGTGTGCTTGTTTTGATGATTCTATGGTTTTCTTTGAAGAGTTTTCACTGGTGGGCGTCGGTCCTAAACAAACGGTTTTTAACCCCTTTCCGCGACGGCATATGGAACCGTCTCCAAGTGAGTGTGGGCGATAGGGGGGTCCTTCCCACACGACCCAGCAACCGTCGGGGATAGGGCCCCTACAGTACTCCTACTCGTTTCTGCTCGCATTACCATCGCAGTTGGTATTCTGTGGTGCTACATTTACGATGCGCGGCCCATCAGAAACGGTTCACTATTATAGAACGTGTATGATGCACGGCCCATCACAAATGTTTCACCATTAAGAAGATTAGCTAATCGTCGTACGAGTGTCGGATAGGATTACGAAACGTCGGACCGTCGTAACATCATCGTACACGACAACTATCGCACACGCTGTTCTGTGGTGCAACATTTACGATGCATACTTCATCAAAAATAGTTCATGGTCGAGAATCGTGTACGATAAGGCAATTAACACAAATGTTTAGTTTTCCCACACCATTTGTGATATTGTCCAACATCGCACACGCTTTGCAAACGGCAACAGTGTACATGCTTGCACAGGTTTCCTCTATGTGAACCATCTCGGATTATGGTGCATATCGCAAACGTTTGTGTTTTACCAAATGTGTGTGTCCTAACAACCTGGAGAGTGTAATTTCACCGTAATTTAATTGCTGCTTTTCCAAATTGTACCGGATTTGGATTTGAATTCGAATGTATTCTATAGCTTTATTCATATCCATCAGGTTCAAACAACGAATGCATTATTCGATTCATAGGTACATATGTTCAAGAATTACATAAAAACCAAATAAAGAATGATGAACCACTGTTGTATACTTTTACTATTAAAGACGGTAAAGAAAGAGGCGAAATATATTCTAGTTGCTGAACAAGGTGAAGCGGAATGCCCATATTGTGCCCTCCTCCATGCAGAAGGCACGCACGACTCTAGTCCAACCCCTTGTGATGGCCACCGCCCATCCTTCATGGTCTTCATGAAAACATCTAGATAACCATCGTGTTCTGGTAGAAATACTTTAACCTTTGCATGCCCACTAATCAAGTAGTTTGAGAGGTAATCTTGAGTAAACTTCTTTGGCAACCACTGCAAAGGAATAAGATTTCAGACATTGTCATCTAACACAACTCATTATGGGCAGTAAAAAGAAGGCTGCAGAGTTCTTACTTACCATCCTGCAGTTCGCTGTTGTCTTGGCTAAAGTGTAAACAAATAGTTTAATTGCCATCTTTGGACCCATTTTACTAACAATCTTTATCAGCTTCCTCACTTGTTGCTGGTTCATTGATATCTCATTGCCCCATACGCAGAAAGGGTCGAAACGCGGATCTTTACCAATGACATATGTACCTAAAAGCACCAAGTTAATATTAGAAGCTAAACAGCAATGGCACAATGATGTCGTACAACACTCTTTCATAATATGTCTATATACATACGTATGTGGTAGTCCATTTGAAATCTCTAAAAAGACAAATATTTAGGAATGGAGGGAGTATCTTATAACATCCAATATACTCACATATTAAATGAATTAACATCTTATATTATGGGCCGGAAGGAGTTTAGTTCGTTCTTAAAAATTATCTGATATTGTATCCACGGGTTACAATTAGTTTGAGCTAGTTCAGGCTCAAATAGCCCTAAAGTATATCTAAACATGACGGCTAGTTTGAGCTAGTTGCATCTATAACCCACCCAAAAAAACTAGTATCCAACCCAAGAGGTGCTAGTTGGAGCTAGTTCTCCTAGTGCATTTATTGTCAATCTAACCCTATCATCCAAACAACTCTTTGGATGGAGTTAGTTTAGGGTTAGTAATGAGCTAGAAACTAACTCTAACCTCTAGCTAAGTTGAGTATCCAAACAGGGTTGTGTTGTTGTTGTTGCTTCTGGTGCTCTTCTACGTATATCTAGACATCATTAGAACATTAATGTAACACTCTTCCTTGTTGCTATGTAGCCTAGGATTGCATATTTAGACATTAAGTACAGTGCATGTTGCTATGTAGCCTCAGATATCTTACATATGGCCCTAGTTAACCTAAGGAAAAATGGGTTGCAGATATATTCAGTTAAAAGTCCGATTCACCGATTAGTCCCTTATCAGCCACCGGCCTATATGGTACCAGCTATGAATATCCTGAACAGTGAGCAGATATAAGCCATGGGATGAAACTAACCTCGATGGAAAACAGCATTCGTTCCCAAAATTGTCTTGTGTAGGCACATCAAGAAGCATGTTAAGCACAGCAAGCTAAACATCAACCAAAATTACACATGGCAAACAAAATAATCTCCAAAAGATAGCTTCAGTGTGCAAGTTTAAGCACGCTAGTAAAGCAAAACAAGTGAAAAGGTGTGCTAACTGCAACAAGCCTAACATTTAACAACAAGCAAAGATGGTCATTCAAACTGGTATTGTGTCGGTCTAAGTACACTGGTTGTGGTTAAATAAAAATGGAAAGGCGTGTTAACTACAAGATGCAGCAACCAAATGTAGTCATTCATAGTGGTATTGTTGAAACTGGTACTAATGAAATTGAACTGCACAGTTCATACTTGCACATATAGAACATCACGTTGTGAATAACTGGAATAAACAAGGCATACTACGAACAACCAAAGATAGCATTTGAAACTGAACATATGCTAACTACAAACAACCGAACAATCAAAAAACTTTAAAAGAGGCATATGCTAGCTATGACAGGCTTAACAGCAAGCAAATATATGCATTCCTATCGGTATGTTTAAAACTGGATTGATGAAATGTAGTGCACAGTAAATAATTGCATATATAGAGCATCACATAGTGAACAACTGAAATAAACAAATCATGGGTTTCCTCACTTGTCACAGATGGGCTCTTTCCCGTGGGAAGAGCACGGACCCTGGATGTGCTCCATGTTGTCGCAGATGGGCTCCTTCCCCTTGGAAGAGCACAGCTGTAGGGTTCCCTCCCTGATGTCGCACACGGGTGCTTTCCCCTTGGAAGAGTAGATGGGCTCTTTCCCCTTGGAAGAGACGAAGAGGGTGCCGTCCTCGTGGTCGCCGTCGATGAGGTCTGACTTGGAAGCTGTGGATCCCAAGCCAGCGTCGCAGAACATGTCCTTCAAAAATGACAAAAGGGGCTCAATGGTGATGTAGAATGGCAAATTGTTGACAGCGAGCCAGAGGATATCAGCGGCGGGGCCATGGATGAGATCGACGGCGGTTGAACCCGAGGGATTGGGGGGGGGCCACTTAACCTGTGACACAGCCCGCCTCAGGGCGTCGCTGTCGATGACCTCGATGTCATAGCCGGCGGACGAGACATGCCTGCATACTCTAGCCTGCTGCTTGAGTCCCTCCCGCCAGTAATGGTCGTCATCTTCCTCAGCGACGTCGGGCGAAAAGACCGCTATACACCTCTTTTGGGCTAGTCGCTCCTCGAGCTCCATGGGAAGCGTAGCCAGGCGTAGGCTGCGACGCTCTAGAGTGGGGGATGGGGATGGGGATCTGTGGGAAAGGGGGCGTTTGGCAGGCATCATCTAAGAAACTCAGGGCGGCCTGGGTATGGAGATCGGTGGGTAAGCTGCACGGGCAAACCAGCAGATGTTGACAATGGAGGCCTTGCGGCGGTAGGGACTTTGCTAGGGTTTCGAGCGAGAGAGGGGGTGTGTGTGTGTGCATGTGTGCGTGCATGCCCGAGGAGGTTTTGGTGTGTGTGTGGAGGGGGCGTGGGGTGTTTGAATAAATGACGCGGGTACTGAAAATTTTACTACGTGGGAGTTAAACGCGGGAGTGAAATGCCAAGCTATTGAAAATTTTGATGATAGTGCATCGCACACGGTCCGGAGATAACAACCGTGTGTTATGAAAAAGAAAAAACCTCGAGGCGGGCAGATATTTTTGATGCAGACGGGATTGGGAACAAGAAACATCGCACACGGTCCGGAGATAACAACTGTGTGTTATGAAATAGAAAAACCCCTGAATCGGGCAGATATTTTTGAGAGGGGGAGCCTCATGGAGCCCAATGTACTGTGTGGATATGTCTGTGACAGGTGCACTGGCGTGGCACACGGTTAGTTTGAGTGAACCGTGTCTGTTTACTCATCCGACTTGTCCAATGTTCATAAATTTGGCGAAAAATGATGCGGGAGAGGGTCGGAACACGAACACACTTGCATGTGGACCAAATTTATGTATCAAAAGGGTGGTTTGATTTTCAAATACCAAATGCAACTTTGATGTGGTACCTCTCTTGCAAAGCGCACGATATTCTTGCTCCCACCCTCTCGTGTCGGCATGAAGGGAATCCTAAGCTATGAATGCATGCCCCCTCCCCCTCAACCGAGGTTCACCTAGCGAAGTGCGAAGTAGCTAGCAGCCCCCCTCATCCTGCGTGCTGGCACGAAGGGAATCATAAGCTATATATTATGAATGCATGCCCCCTCCCCCTCAACCGAGGTTCACCTAGCAAAGTGTGAAGTAGCTAGCAGCCCCCCTCCTCTCTCGTGTCGGCACAAAGGGAATCCTAAGCTATATATGAATGCATGCCCCCCAACCAAGGTTCACCGTAGCAAAGTGAGAAGTAGCTAGCAGCCCCCCTCCCTCGTGTCGGCACGAAGGGAATCCTAAGCTATGAATGCATGCCCCCCAACCGAGGTTCACCTAGCAAAGTGTGAAGTAGAGCTAGCAGCCCCCCCTCCTCGTGTTGGTACGAAGGAATTCCTAAGCTATGAATGCATGCCCCCCGACCGAGGTTCACCTAGCAAAGTGCGAAGTAGCTAGTAGCCCCCCTCCCTTGTGTCGGCACGAAGAGAATCCTAGCTAATCTATGAATGCATGCCCTCCCCCCCAACCGAGGTTCACCCTAGCAAAGTGCGAAGTAGCTAGCAGTCACCCCTCCCTCATGTCGGCACGAAGGGAATCCTAAGATATGAATGCACATGCCCCCCCAACCGAGGTTCACCTAGCAAAGTGTGAAGTAGCTAGAAGCCCTCCCCTCGTGTCGGCACGAAGGGAATCCTAAGCTATGAGCATGCCCCCTCCCCCCCCCCTCAATCGAGGTTCACCTAGCAAAGTGCGAAGTAGCTAGCAGCCCCTGATAACCCACAAGTATAGGGGATCAATTGTAGCCTCTTTCGATAAGTAAGAGTGTCGAACCCAACGAGGAGCTAAAGGTAGAACAAATATTTCCTCAAGTTGTATCAACCACCGATACAACTCTACGCACGCTTAACGTTCGCTTTACCTAGAACAAGTATGAAACTAGAAGTACTTTGTAGGTGTTGTTGGATAGGTTTGCAAGATAATAAAGAGCGCGTAAATAAAAAAGTAGGGGCTGTTTAGATAAAGACACAACTAAGTTAGTTTTAGTAGAGAGCTTGTTGTCACACAAGAAAGTTATTTGTCCCTAGGCAATCGATAACTAGACCGGTAATCATTATTGCAATTTTATTTGAGGGAGAGGCATAAGCTAACATACTTTCTCTTCTTGGATCATATGCACTTATGATTGGAACTCTAGCAAGCATCCGCAACTACTAAAGATCATTAAGGTAAAACCCAACCATAGCATTAAAGTATCAAGTCCTCTTTATTCCCATACGCAAACAACCTGCTTACTCGGGTCTGTGTTTCCATCACTCACGCCACCCACCATAAGCAAATCATGAACATATTACAAACCCTACAGCGGGTATACCTCACGCTTGCGCGACATGGAGAGCACCATAGGACAGCACCAATAATAAAACATGCAACTCAAACCAATCACGATCATCAATTAACCCATAGGACAAAACGGATCTACTCAAACATCATAGGATAGTCATACATCATTGGGAATTAATATATAGCGTTGGGCACCATGTTTAAGTAGAGATTACAGCAGGTAAAAGAGGGGTTACACCGCTGCATAGAGGGGGGAGAGTTGGTGGTGACGGCAGTGAAGTTGTTGGTGTAGATTGCGGTGACGATGATAGCCCCGGCGGTGTTCCGGCGCCACCGGGAGAGAGGGGAAGAGAGCCCCCCTTCTTATTCTTCCTCCTTGACCTTGTCCCTAGATGGGAGAAAGGTTTCCCCTCTGGTCCTTGGTCTCCATGGCATGGGAGGGGCGAGAGCCCCTCCGAGATTGGATCTGTCTCTCTGTCTCTCTCTGTTTCTGCGTTCCCTGATTCTGCCCTGTCACCGTTTCTTAAATTCCCGGAGATCCATAACTCCGATTGGGCTGAAATTTTAATAGGATTTCTATCCGAATATTGGCTTTCTTGCAGTGAAAGAAGGGCACCAACTGTCTTACGGGGTGGCCACGAGGGTCCAGGGCGCACCTGTCCCCCTGGGGCGCACCCCCCTGCCTCGTGGCCCCCTCGGGCATCGTCTCGCATTGATTCTTCTCAAAAAACACATACATTCCAAAAAAAACTCCGTCAGTTTTTATCCCGTTTGGACTCCGTTTGATATGGATTTTTTGCGAAACAAAAAACATGCAACAAACAGGAACTGGCACTGGGCACTGGATCAATATGTTAGTCCCAAAAATAGTATAAAAAGTTGCCAAAAGTATATGAAAGTTGATAATATTAGCATGGAACAATAAAAAATTATAGATACGACGGAGACGTATCAGCCCCCCCCCCCACCCCCCTCGTGTCGCCATGAAGGGAATCCTAATTAAGCTATGAATGCATGCCCCCCCAACCGAGGTTCACCTAGAAAAGTGTGATGTAGCAACCCCCCTCCCCACACACACACACTTTCAGTCGGCGGGCCAGAGAGGCATATATCTCACCAAGATGGATTGTAAAACGGACCAAGAATAATCCACCTTGGTCATACAACCTATCTCTTGTTGTTGGTCAAAGTGAAGGCCGTCCATGCGAACCCGGAGATGGGCTAGCTCGCCAATAATCACACAAGTAGCTAGTCCCCGAAGACAACCACTGCATGCGTGTGGCCCAAACATATGTATGGAGAGGTGTGTTTTTGAGTAACAATGAATAACTTTGATGTGGCACCGTGACTTTGAACTAGAAATCCCCACACTGAGTGAGGGTTAGGTTGACGATGCATATGTATGTTACACCACACTTCAAGCCAACGACGGGGATTCATATATGCATGCATGCGTGCATGGTATATGTGCTCAAACTTAATTAGGTCTGAATATCACCATGACCTATACTACGATAACACTAACCAAATGAAGAATCCGCCATGGTAACCTATCTTGTTGTTGGTCAAGGTGATCATGGATGTCCACGCGGGCCCATGAATATATAGGCTTATCAATGATAACCACGCGAGGGAGTGTATCGTTCGAAGGCAAGCACTACATGCATATGTATGGAGGTGATGCGTGCATGCATGTTTGAATACACAACATTGATCTGGCGCGTGTGTCAAAAATCGTACACTAGCTCCCCACACAGAGCGAGATCGGTTCATGATGGTGTCGTTGTACTAGCCACTTCGACTCGATGGCAGGGATTCATGCGTACACATGCATATGTGTGTGCTCAAAGTGTATCATGCATTTCATCCCAGAGCAAAAATAATAATCCCCTCCTAAGTCAAATTAACCTCTCTTGTTGTTAGGCAAAAAGAAGTGATGGACCAAGCAGGCCCACAGATGGAAAGCATCGATATCGCTGATAATCGCTTAAGTGGGTGCGAGAGGACAACCACCGCCGCTTTGCATGTGGGCCAAACATATATATGTTGAATACCCAAAATGCACAACTTTGATGTGCCACATGCCTCAAAAACCATAAACCATGCACCCACACAGAGCGAGGTTCATATCAAGCGTACTACATATGATGGTCCCCTTCCCCCTCTTCACCGCATACTATATGCTCCTGCCGTAATATATGTACAAGTACAACCCAAAATAATCCTCATCGATGGTGAAATTAATTAACCTCTCCCGATGTAGGTCAAAGTGATGCATGCATGCATCGACGATGGCCTCGTGGGCCCACAGATGGAAGCATCACACGTGAGTGTCCTAGCTAGGATATATATGCATGTGGCCCGAAAAGGTGTTGTGTGATGTTTGAATAACCAATTTCATAATTTTGATGTGGCACATGCCTCGGTAACCAAAAAGTCGATAATGAGTGAGGTGTACTTGTTCATGGACACATACGTATAGTATATATGCTAGTCCCCTCCCACCTCTTCGACGTGTACTATATACCACCATAACACAAACAAAAAAATATTATACCTTGTTGGTCAAATTAAACTCACTGCCGACTGTTCGTCAAAGTGATGGACGACAACCTCGCGGACCCACAGAAAGCGTCACATGCGAGTATCGAGTGTCGTGTAGGACAACCATCGACTGCATGTGGCCAAAACATTTATGTATTAAAGGATTGTGTGATGTTTTAAATAACAATTTCACGACTCTGTTGTGGCACCCGCCTGCCTAACAAAACGGCCAACCCACACGGTGGCTCACGACTCGTAGTGTACTGCGGGCCACCCGCCACCCTAGACGCACACACCCACACAAACACCGCGAATCCACCGCAACTACGATGCATGTTAAATTAATTATCCCGCGGTGAACATACATGTTACCAAAGGAGGGACGTTTTAATTTCAAAAAATTCATAGAGATCATTAAGACATTTTAGTACATTGATTGATTGATTTTCTATGGGTATAATGTGCAAAAATCAAATCTGAGCTACATGCACATGTGAAAGTGCACCCAAATGGATTGCAAAAACACATGTGTCTCACTGGGTGCATGTTTACTCCCCATGCAACAAATTTCAAACATTGAGAATCTTGATTTTTAAATTCTAGTACATTCAAAACTTATTTGAAGTTCATGAAACTTATCGTGTTGTCATATGGACACCAATACAAAGTGGCATTGTACTTTTTTGTCAAATTTGAGACCAGTTTTGATGTAATCTTTATCTAGTTACAGACGGAAGATTACTAATAATTAGGAACCAATATCCCAAACAGATTATTTATTCGAACCGTGAGCGTTAGACCAACAATGGATACGTGCCATGCTTTGGTTAAGCAATAAAACGGTAGCATTAATCATCCAAATAGAAAAACAATATATGTGCCGCTGCGCAACCCGTGTGGCATGCGAGCACGCGTGAGTTGACGGGATGCATGCGAGCAGTCCGTCGCGCAGGCAGACGGGGAGGCATGCGTGCAGGTGTGTGAATTGACGGAGGCGTGCTCGCTGCGCAGTGTCATCGGGAGGCGTGCGAGTAGCTATGTGAAACTTTGGTAGGCATGCCAGCAGTCCGGTGCGCAGGCTCACCGGGAGGCGAGCCATCAGTTTAACCGTCGCCCGCCTCTCTCCCACAACTCCCACTACTCCATATTAATGGTGTACCCGAGCGGCCGCAGCCCCATCCTCGCTACACACACACACAATCCTCTCTCTCCGCTTGCAACCTTGACGTCGCTCTCAGTCTTTAAAGCCGTCAGTGTATGAGGATGCCGCCGAAGCGCCCCAACGGAGGGAGTGGCGACGCCGCGGCTGCTAAAGCACTGGAGCACGGCGTGGAGATGGAGACAGAGGTTGCCGTCATCGTCGGCGAGTTATCGCTGCACCCTGACGTCGTCGACGGCATCGAGCTTCCACAGCCGGAGGCGGAGTTCCACACCGACTCCGACGACCACTCCGGCGACGACTCCGACGATGACGGACAGCTAGTTAGTCATCTATACCCATTTATGTGTCAAATAGATCATAGGGTTTCTCTGGTTACTCCTGCCTCCCCCTTTTTGGAATAGAAATCATGTGGTTATGTTCTCCCAATCCATGAAATCTGAGTAAGTTTCGTTAGATCCATGTAGTGTATTGATTGTCTGAATGGTACATGTGATAAGTGATTAGTTGTTTCATCTGTCCAAATGATTTCTGCTAGTAATCCGACTAGGGTTAGTGTTCGTACTAATAATTCCTAGCCAGGACTTGACAATTTATTTTGAATGACCTACATATGTTTGTGCCATTATTTTCTTCAAGATTGGTCTATACATAGACGACTGTGCTTAAAAATCGAATCATAATCTCTGAATATGTATAAATAAATAGCCATAAATTCGTAATCCTACTTCACGGCATGTAATCAGTGATTTGATGCCAAAATTTTTTTACTATATGTATAGGTGATGTTTGATGATGTGGACAGCGAGGATGAAGATGCCCAGAGGAGGTACATGAGGCGAATCATGAGGGAGCTTTATGCGGGAATGCATAACAGGTGTATCAGGAGCTGGAACGATGGCTATGGATGCCCATTTTTCAACCACAAGATTCATGATGCGTATCTAAATGTTCTTGCGCATGCAAGAGGACGGGCTGTTGGCTCCTTCAAGCAGAAGTATTCTCGCAGGGTGGCGCACGGCACGTACGCCGAGTACCTGGAGAAGCTTCAGGATCGTGCCGGCCGCATGTGAGATGAGATGTGGGATGGATCGAACTATGTACGCTTGAGTATGCTTAATGACGGTTGAACTATGTACTTATGGTTGAACTATGCTTATGTACGTGTACGCTTATTATCTATGTTTGAGTATGTTAAATATTTCGCCAAATTTTGGTAAAAATTACAACGGGGGACCAATAAACCAGGACAGAGGTAGTATGTCAATCACACACGGTTCCCAAAATTGGAACCGTGTGCAATGACTATCATTTTGCCTGCTGTGTCAATCACACACGGTTCGCTCTAGCAAACCGTCGCCCCCAAAATTCTTTGTGGGACAGAAAACCCTCACCACCCAATTCAAAAAAGAAAAAAGAAAACCCTCACCATCCCCACGTCACAAAAAACATCACCCCGCCTGCCACCCACCTCGGCCCCTCCGGTACGTTCCCCATTCACACCTGCACAAGCTCCTGCGCGTCTATGCCATGGCAACTCCTATCGCGGCAGTAAACACTTAGCTCGACGCCTGCCGCCGCCGCCAAGCTGCCGGCAAAGCCCACCGCATTTCGCCACTTCTGCTTGCCGCCGCCTATCGCCGTCGACTTTCTCGACGCTGCTCGTGGTCGACCCAGCTCCGCTCGGTTGGGGAATCTGCCGTACTGAGAGTTCTTTCTCGTGGATGACAAGGTAACTAATTTAATGAGATATTATCTCATCTCTTATCCCAGTTCATCTGCCTCCTTTAATCACTTGGCGGAAATCGCCGTGAATTCATTTTTATTCGAGCTGATTTGACGGTTTTCTTTCATTCATAGAATGTACAGTGCGCCGATACTTCAGGACTTGGCAACCGCCGCCAGAGATTCCATCTCATCATACCAGATAACTTGAGGACGCGCGCGGTATGTTCAATCTCACCCTAAATCGGTTGGCATGGCCTACTTTCCTGAACATATTCTAAATATTGCTACATTTGGATAAAAGGTGCCACACGCACCATATACGTCAAAGGGGATTCCCCCCCCCCTCTTCTTTATATATTAGGCAAATTAATGATGTATTGTTCTTTCGATTACTCTCATATTTCCATGACATCATGTTTACCCTATCTGTTTAATTATAGACTTTTGTCCTTCGATTTCAATTGTTGTATAGTTCTTTCAATTTGGGCCCATATTTGCATGTTACCATATTTTCTTTAACAACCCTACCATTTTCTGCAGGACATCCCTCGCTATGTAATAGATTATGTAGTGCACAATTTTTCCCTTTACATACATCAAGGCTCCACGAATGTCATACTGCGCACAAACCATGGATTTACGATCGTTGCTACAGTAAGACTTGATGAACGTGGTGACTCCTATTTTAGCACTGGCTTTTGGAATGAAATTGCAAAGTTTTATGTACTAAAAGCTGGCACTAAAATTGCACTACACATAGAAGGGCCTGGTCATGAGATATATGCTAACTTCCCCGACAAAATCATCCGTCCAGACTTTGTTCGAAGTACTTTTCAACTATCTGCATATGTTAACTTACCCAACAATGTCAAATGAATTGTGTAGTATTTAAGCAACCAATTGCTATTCCCTTATCTTACTATATTCCTACCTAATAACTTCTAGTTGCCAATACACTTTTCTATTGCCCTGTTTTAACTAAATATATATTCCCTGTACTCCCATTTCTATCGGAAAGAGCCGCTGACAAGGAGACTCTGCAGGTGGAGAACGGGGCTGCCAACAAGCGGAGGTGGGGCAAGCTAGAACTGCAAGCGACTCCAGCAGGCCTAGACTTAATCAGCAGCCTCCCCGATGATATGTTGAGAGTCATCATCTCCCTCATCTCAATCAAATATGGGGTGCGGACAACCCTCCTTTCCCGGTGGTGGCACCCCCTATGGAACTCCAGCCCTCTCGACCTCATCGACACCCACGAGCTCTACCATGGCTATCGCAAAAGCTTGGATGCATTATCCAAGATCCTCGGCAGTCACCTTGGCCCAACCAAAGGCCTTAGAATGGGCAAGTTCCATTCCAACGGCAAGGACCGAGCCAAGCTTGATGACTGGTTCCGATCCCCCGCCCTAGATCAGCTCGAGGAGCTCACTTTTGATGATGGGCATATGCGGTCGCTGCCAACGTCCGCACTCCGCCTCGTGCCCACGCTGCGCATCGCCAAGTTCAGGAACTGCCATTTCCCGCCCCTTAATGACGCGTCCGCTCTTATTCTACCATGACTGAAGCACCTCGAGCTCATCGCCGTCTGCCTCTCAAAGGGTGACATGGAGCGCCTGCTCCCTGGCTGTACTGCACTCGAGTACCTTCATCTTCAGGTGATCAATGGGTTGAGTACCTTCCACATCACCTCCATGACTCTCCGGACTATTTTTGTGTGTTGCTGGTGCGGCAGGAAGGCATCACAAAAGGTGGACCACAGTATGGTCATCCAGGACACACCTGCACTTGAGAGATTACTTGTACTTGATCAAGAAGGTCCAACAAGAATCAATGTCATTTCTTCGCCGAAATTGACAGTGGTGGGCTACTCGTCTGACAAATACTCTGAACTTGTTATTGGATCCACACCCGTTCAGGTACAACAGCCACCTTCTACCTCTCCTTCTACAAATTAACATTATTTCTAATTTTCAAGATGTTTGTTCGTCTGTCATTCAGAAAATGATTCCGACAAGCTTGACCCCGAAACTGCGCATAGTGAAGGTCTTGGCACTAGAATCTATCGGGCCCGGCCTGGAGCAAGTTGTCAGTTTCCTGAGATGCTTTCCGTGCCTGGAGAAGCTATATATCGAGGTGATGTTCCTTTCCTGTTAAATGTCAGCCATAAGGGAGTTCAATTTGTGACACTTGTTTCCAAGTTTACAATAACAATGCACTACGATTTCTGAAGGTTCTTTTGGAGGATTTCAGTACATACATGCCCCCCCATATTGGTTGCTTGATCCATATGGTTACAATCAATAAGCATTTCTCCTTTGGATTCATCTGTACTAGTTTTCTTAGGGAACTTTTCATCCACTCCAACCTCTTGTGAAGAAGGCTACATTTTTCTAGAATGTAATCAAATGTCCATGTTAATCATGTCAGATCAAAGATGGCATGTTAGTGCATTTTACAAATCCTGCAAACCAAATAGCTAGGCCTGTAGTAACGTTCAAAAGTCAAAACTGCATGTAGGCACTAACACGTTTTATTCTTTTGCAGATAAGGTTAGGCCCAGTGGTGGATAATGTGATACAATATAACAATCACGTCGAATGCCTAGATCTGCATCTCTCAGAAATTACTTTGAACTCCTACCGAGGGACCTTACCGGAGATTATATTCGCTAGGTTCTTTGTTCTCAGAGCAAGGGTGATGAAGGAAATGAGATTTGCCCTACATTTATTTCACAAAAATGAATGGTCTGTTGATCAGCGTCGGCGCCTGCGGCAGAATGGAGTAGGCTCCAGAAATGCTGAATTTCATTTTGGAACTACAGATGACAGAGTAATCAGAACTCATTAGGTCAACCCCATACATGACTTCTCAGTGGCTGACCCCTTTGCAAAATTTGTGAGGTTTCAAAGCCAGGCTTAGAAGCAGTGATATTAGTTTGAACCTCTCTGATATCCATGTTCAGCGCATCAGCGCGAGCGTTTGCAGCTGATGAGATGAATTCCATTTCTAATATCAGTTTGAACCTTGTAATCTTCGAATTTGAGCCATATAACTCTGGAATTTGAACCTTGTAACATTTCGAGCTTTTGTGGTACAATCGTTGAAATGGCATCGTATGAGACTCGTATATTGCTAGCACTATTTTGACCTTAATATGCAATGGTCTTAGATTTTATTAACCATTCTTAGATCAGTTTACCTTGTCGATCTCACAGCACATGATCTGTATAGCTAACTCGACTGCAATATTCAACATTATTGCACACAGTTGGTTTCTTCCACCGTGTGCATTGTAGAGCGCAGAATGAATTATCGCACTTAAGTTTCCATCATCGCCCTTCTGTGTAACTTTGACCTCATCACCCAAGGGTAAACTTATGACCGAAGTCATTCCACACACTTCATTTTTACAAAGCTTATTGCCAATAAACGCCCATGATTTGTCCCTCTTCTAGCCGACGCGTGGCCAAACTAGCCGGGCGGGAAGCTTGCACGGTAAACAGCACGGTAGCGTGGGAACAGGCTCTTTGAGCCCACGCCTGGGGTGCGGTATTGTCAAGCGTGCATTAGATTATGGAATCCTCCGCTATGAACACCATGACAAGACGTGACGATTACAGGCCGGCCGGCCCCCATTTATTACAGCAGCCATTTAACCTACCCATGTGTCTCTTCAACCTTTCGATCGCGCCCCACCATTGCAAGAAGCACACCCACCACAAGAAATTCTTAGAGGGTATCCTGCGTGGCTCCAATGGCGCTTCGAGCGGCTACCGACGACGAGCAGCAGTTCACTATGCGTGCTGTGGTGGACACCCACAGAAGGTTCATGGACCTCTCGGTGGTGTACACCAACCACCCGGTCTGGGCGGAGCACTCCATCCACATCATCGAGTTGTTGCTTGCCGAGGAGAAGTACAAGGTGGTCGGGTTCGACCTTGAGTAGACCCGCGCTCATGCCGGGTCTCGTCCCAAGGTTGTCGTTGCCCAGATGTGTGTGCGCCACCATGTCCTCGTCTACCACTACTGCCTGGCCACAAGGCCTTGCGAGCGTTTCGCCAGGTTTGTCAACAACCCCCACTACATGTTCGCTCGGTGGACATCACCAACGATGTAAAGGCGCTCGAGAATTTGGGCATCGCCTGCCAGAATCTTGTCAACGTCCAGGGCCAATACAATATCAGGGGCAGCAAGGAGCATGAGAAGGACTCACTGGTTCACCTCGCCGAGGCCATCATCGACCCCTACTACAGAGACATGAAGGATTCGTGCAACAAGGACAAGCGTGCCTGGGACTTGGCCTGGATGGACAAACTCGATAAAGCTCATGTCGTGTACGCGGCCAAGGAGGTGTACACGAGCTATGACATGTATCGGCGGATCGTTGACGTGAGTAAGTCCCTCCTTCCCCAAAACGGCCAGGGATCCAGCCGTAAGCAGAGCAATGGCAAGCGTCATCGCAACAATAAGTAAATGATTAGATCCTCGTTTCTCCTACTTTAGTATGCATGTAATTGCTTACTTTGGTGTGTGCAAATGTTATGTGTGTAGTCACTTGTGTAATTGTATGCTTAATTTGGTTATGAAATGTTGTCTTTTTAAGTATATATGTTGATGCTCTGTAGACAGAGCGTAGATGGTGTGCGGACAAAGAAAATCACATCACACACGGACTAAACAATGGAACCCGTTGGTGATATTTTCATCAATCACTCACAATTCTATACCAGCAATCGTTTGCTCACAATACACACGCCTTATTAGCAGCAACCGTCTGTGTTCTTATCGGTCTTTAGACACGTTTCTGATTACAGACATGTTTGCCGCGTATCACACACATCTTGTTAAGTTGAGTTGTTTCTGTTCTCATGCCTCAACACAAACAGTTCATCCGAGTGAACCGCATGCCGTATATCGCACACACCTTTGATCTGGCTGACCGTTTCTTTTGTGTTGCCTAATCACAAACAGTTCATCCGAGTGAACCGTATGCTATGTATCGCACACGCCTCCATCTGGCTGCCTATTTCTTTTGTTCCTCCTCATCGCAAACAGTTCATTGAACTGAACCGTATGCCCTTCATCGCACATGCAACTAAAACCTGAACCGTGTTTGATGCATCCGTCATCGCAAATGTTTTACACGTTTTTGACGGTTTTCATATAGCACCGGTTGCGATTATGGCATCGCACACAATTTCTTGAAGGGTCTCTGATCGTAGTGTCGCGTTAGCAGCATCCTGCAGTAGTGTTTTACCATAGAAAAGTTTGAATACAGTAGATATAATGTAAAAATAAAATATGAATGGGTTTGCAATAGTACTTATTGTCGGCGAATCAGGAACGACACATATGGGATCCCTCGGAGTCCCTTTTACGGTTAGCGGGGCGTGGAGCTACGCAAAGAGCGGGTCTAGAAGATCAACGCGGGGGAATTTTTTCCCAAGTTCGGGCCGCAAATGATGCGTAAAACCCTAGTCTTGCTCAGTGTATATTTAGTGTTCTTGAGCTCTTGAACTAGGTGCGGTGCATGCCTAGTCCAAAAAGTCTGAATCCTTCCTTAGTACGCCTCGGGCCTCCTTTTATATGTCAAAGGGGTTGCCACAGTGGCACACAGGTGGAAAGTATGTACAGTGTACAAGTCTATCGCCTGGCACCGTAGGACAAACGCATTTAATGTGCTGCTGACGTGCCCTCTTGCTTTATCGGGGACGACAAAGAAGCTCGTCCCGTCCATCGCCGCCTCGCCTTGCTCTGACACGCGTCCAAGCTAACGAGGCATGCAGCGCCATGCTGGCTGGCTGGCTGCTGGGTTGGTGCAGTGGCAGGGGCTTCACGAAGATTGGCATGCCACCACGCAGGTGCTTGGCTAGTTGGCCCAGAAGCTGCATGCTGCCACGCAGACACTCGCCTAGTTGACGGGCTGGCCGCCACATCGAGACGGGCGTGGGGCAGCGAAACTCTGGCAAGTGTGGGCCTGGCCTCGGCCCCGCAGATGCCCCCAGCAAGGGCCTTGCCGGGATCTCGTAGGCGTCCCTGGCAAGGGTCTTGCAGGGGTCTTTGGTCGTCCCCAGCAAGATCTTGCCAGGGGTCTTCGTCTTCTGGTTCTCATCTAGGCTTGCAGGCCATGGGTTTTCACAAAGATCTGCATGCCACTACGCAAAGCACCCCTGAGTTTTGGTCTTGACACTGTCAGTGGTGTCGGAGTTCACAGGCTCAGGCTCAAGGGTGGTGGCTTTGATGGTGCTGAGCAAGTTGCCCCGGCATGGCTCTTGCTGGGGCCACGTAGGCCGCCCCAGCAAGGGTCTTGCCGGGGAAAGCTCACCTTGTCCCTTTGCTCTTCATGCTTCTGGTTCGAGTGCTGCCTTGGCAGCCTTGTACCTTTGCTTCCTCTGTTCCGCCAAGCATGGCTGCAGGTGCGGCTACGACTGCCCGTGCACACATAAAGGGGTACAGAAAGGCCCCTACTTTTGTACACCGACAAGAACCCCCGGGCCTGGGCCACACATAAGCGCAGGGCGTTGTTGGGCCAGGCCTAGAATGGTGCGCGGGCACGCGTGGCAGAGTTTTACCTGTGGTAACTCCCTCGCCAGTTGCGCTTCCCCATGACCCGCATTGAGTGCGTGATGTGGGGGTTGTGTGTGGGACGGTTGCAGCGCGCTTGCGTCACCTCGCGGTGAACAGTAAAGAGGCGGCCCGCGTCTTCCCCATAAAAAAGAGGAAACCGCAGGGGCGCTGCTCATTTACCCTACGTGCCTTTTCCAATCTCGGAACCGTCGTTCCTTTCTTCCTCAAGCGCAAATCGAAGCTCTCGCCTCTGCTCGCCGCCGCCGTGCCCCCATTGCCCTTGATCCCTCACCCCCTCTCAGCCGCCATGGCGCCCAAGATGAGCAAGGGCAAGGGAGCAGCCAAGGACGCCAGGGGGAAGGAGGCGCTAGAGAGTGAGTTGGTGGAGGTGCGGACGCAGTGCACCCTCTTCACCTCGATAGTCGACGCGCTTACCCTCAAGGAGAAATTCAGGCCCCTGCGGGGGCGAAGACGTCGGGGCACCCCGCCACGCGTATCATCCCCGCCTCCTTTGCCGAGGCCGGTCCAAATCGGCACCCCTTCTTTGTTGACTATTCTCTTGCAGGCTCTGCCCCCCTTTCTCTGATTTCTTTAATGACATCATGCACACCTACGGCTTCCACCTTCTGGACCTCACGTCGAATGTCATGGCGTGCATGGCCTTCTTCGCCCATCTCTGTGAGGGCTTCGCTAGAGTGCACCCCAGCACGACGCTCTTCCGGCATTACTTCACCCCTCGCATCCAACCAAGGGGCGCCATCTCTGGCTACATCACCTGGATCTCGAGGAACCAGAGCAGGGGCACATACCCGGAGGGTGCCTAGAAGGAGAGGTGGGAAGAGTGGCGGGGGCGATGGTGCTCGATTGTGGAGGAAGATCCGCAGGAATTCTGCCGGGTCCATCAAAAGTCGTCGGTCCGCAGGAAGGACTGGGGCGATGTCGACGCCAACGACAAGAAGCTCACGGTCGCCACCATCAGGATCCATTGCCTCACCTTGGCTGGGCTCACTCTCGAGATGATCGGGGCTGATTTCATCCATCACCGGATTGCCCCGCTGCACAATAAGGGAAGGCCGGCCTGGGACTTCAGGAACACGGCTGACATCATGAGGCTCTGCCCCGGTCTGAATCACAACTTCATGGTGCTGCAGCACGCCCACCTCTGCCAGAGGCTTTTTCAACTCAAGGTTGACGAGGTCGGCTGGGCCGAGAGGACCGGCAAGGCCGAGAAGACCAGCAAGGCTGGCAAGGCCGGCAAGTCTCTGTCCGGGTTGTCGGTGGAGGTGGTCCCGCTGAACAACAACTCTTGCCAGACCACCATCATCGCCATGATGTCGGTCTTCAACGTGCACGGCCTCGACCCAACTTGCGCTAAGCCAGAAGCAGTGCTGGTGCAGGAATTCTTCGACAACTTGTCGGAGAGGTACGTTCGTGATGAGCCGCAGCTCATCCGTGACACCACCGAGGAGGAGCTAGCGTACATCACAGCCCGGGCGGAGGAGGTAGCGCTTGCCGAGGAGGCCGGCAGCCTCAGCACTGTGGAGGACGAGGCCAACATGGCCGCAGAGGAGAGAAAGTTCGCCGAGTGAACGGAAGCTGTCGAGGGGTCCAGCAGCGCCAGCGATGGGGTCCCCTTGTTGAAGACGTGGTCGAGGAGTCGGCCGAACAAGAGACCGAGGCGGATGACCCCTCGGCCCCGGGGAGAAAACGTGTCCTGCGATGGGCTAGCTCCGGCGAGCCGGTCTGGCCCGGTAGGACCACGCAGCGGCAACAGGCCTAGGCGCAGCCCATGCACGAGACGAGGGTTGCGGCAGCGAAGAAGGTCGCGGCCGCCGCTTCTTCCTCATCCAAGCGGTGCAGGACGCCTTCACCTTCCCCTCCCCCCGTGGACGCATCCCCGGAGGCCGACTTCGACCTTGGGTCCTTCAGCCCGAAGAGGAAGAGGAGGCCAACAGAGGAGGACGAGTAAGCATCTCGCCCTTCATCATTTCTGACCCTCAGCCTATGCCATCTTCCCTGACTTGATCCTATCCTTGTAGTGACACGGAGACGCTGACCTAGAGGGTGGCGAAGAGAGCCAAGGCTTCGACAGGTGTCCAGCCCCCGGCGAGTGCTCCGCACATGCCGGCGTTGGTGGTGATCAGCCCGGACAATAGCCCTCGACGCAGCCCCCGCTTCAGCCCCTAGCGTGAGTTCATCATTCACTCCCCACCAACGGGCATTGGGGCGTGAATCCTTGGTGCTGACCTTGCCGGGTTTGTAGGAGGAGGGCGGCAACAGGAGGAGCCACTGAGGGCCACCCCCGACACGTCGCCCCCGTCAACCATGCCACCCAGAGGGGCATCATCGGCTAGGGCACCTTCCGTCGAGCCCACGCGCATGGAGGAGGAGGAGGAGGCAAGCATGGGCACCAGCGGCTCCGTCTCGACAACGAACATTGGCGGGGAGGGAACCACTTCTGCTCAGCTCGGCATAGGTAAGCAGCCTGCCTCCCGTCCCTTGCTATCTCTGCCATGCAATATCCTCTCTTGTTTCTTTGTTCTGAACTTTGATTTTGGCCCTACTTCGTCCTCCTTTCTGGTTTCCAGACCCTCCTTCGATGGACTAGGTGGACGTTGACGCTGTCATCGAGGAGGTCACCAGGGATGCCGAAGCTGAGGCCACCAGGATCGCGGTTGATGAAGCCACCAAGTCTGCTGCCGAGGAGGCCGACAAGGGGCCTGCCGGGGAGGCCGGCAAGGCTGCTGCCGAGGAGGCCGCCAAGGAGCCTGCCGGGGAGGGGATGGCCGACGACCAACCTTCCTCCCCTGTAGCCCCCGCCTCGGGCAAGTACTTGAAGGTGGGTGATGATCTGTTTGTCAGCCTCAAGGGGACGGCAAGCACTAGAGTGCTAGCCGAAGGGGAGGTTTTCGACGATGAGGCCCTCGCCGCCACCGGGCTCCAGGTCGTTGACGAACCGAGCGCTAGCAGCGGTGGTTTCCAAGAGGAGTAGCTCCTCCGGGCCATGAGCGCCAACTTTCAGAAGCTCCAGGCGCTCCACCGTGCCCGCCAGGATAAGGTGAACTCCAGGATGGCGGCTATGGACAAGGTGGAAGCGTATTTCCAGGAGCGCATCGCTCAGACGCAAGTCTGGTTCGGTGAGGCCCGGGAGGAACTGAGGACCGCCCAGGGTGAGTTGGATGAGCGCAAGCGAGAGCTCATCCTGAAGCAGGCCGACGTCGAGAAGGCCCAAGAGGCGGCGAAGGAACAGGCCACCAAGGAAGCAGCTGCCCGGCAATAGCAGCAAGCTCTGCTGGACACCCAGGAGGAAGACCTCGTTGCCCGCGAGTAGGCGCTTGCTGCCACGCTCCCTGGCAAGGACGAGGAAATCGGGAAGATCATCGCACAGCGGACCGAGGAGCTGGAGCAGAGGCACAAGGACGCACTCGATGCTCTAGCCCTGGACCATGCTTGCAAGGTGGAGAAGCTGGAGATGGAGCGGGAGGAGCTGAAGAAGAAGGTCTTAGAGCTGACGGAGGAGAGGGACACGGCCAACCGCACTCTGGCGGATTCGCAGGTCACCGTCTCCGACCATATCAAGCTGCTCTCTGAGGCCAAGAGCTCCATTGATAATCTAAAGCTGCAACTGGGCACCTTGGAGGGGACACTTTCATAGGTCATGGCCCAGGAGGAGACCCTGAACAAGGCCCTCGAGACCGAAAAGCGGCTGCGGAGTGATGACGCTCACCACGCAGCTAGCCGTCATGGGCATGCCGGACGTCAGGTTCTCCCAGGAGGCGAACACAAGCCCCAATGCCAGGCTGACCTTGTTCTTCAAGCGCGTCCTCGATGCCCTGGAGTAGCTTTGCTCCAATCGAGCGACCTATCTGGCCAATGAGTCCCGAAGGCTTTGCCGGGGTGCCCTGACCAAGTGCTCACCAAGGAGCCGTTCTGGAACCCTAGCGTCGACTTCGCCAACGCACTTGAGAGCTTGCCGGAGGATGCGAACCTCGCGGCACTCAAAGAGCGCATCGAGCTCGTCATCAGCTGCGTCAACGGAGTCAAGACGGTGGAGGGCCAACGCCGGGACTTGCCACCCCGTTTCTCTTTGTCGCTGCGAGTTCATGCACAAGAAAATTTATCTTAAGTTAGAACCGCGGCAATCACTGATGTAATATAACTCTGTAGTATTTTGAAATAGTGTGTGATATCTTCCTGTTTGATCTTTCTTTGTATGTGCACACCCTACGCAAGTTGGATAGGTTTGCCGGTGTGTAAACCCGTGCTGTGACGCTTTGAGGAACGGATCCTTAGCAGCCTGTCGGGGGCGCGTGCTGCCGGGCAAGCCACCTTGCCATTCTCGGCGCAGCCGCTTGAACTGTTGAGCGGACTCGAAACAGAACAAGGGCGTTGCCAATAGCCGAAGGGTTTCCTTGCATGCAGGTTTTCCATACAAGGAGCGGGATCTTTTGAGGAAGATAACCTTATGTAAAAAAAGAAATTGCTCAAGGTTTTGTGTGACTTAGCTTTTCGTCGCCACACGGATGGTTGTTGCGGCTGCAGACGACACCACTCGCCTGGGTGATGGCACCAGAGCGATGGAGATGACTTTGACCTCCTCCGTTGTCAGCATCTACCCTGTCGCCTGCCCGCACTAGCGCAGACAGACCGGCTTCAGACGAGCCGACCGCTGGGGCCGCCTTCTTCTTCCAAGCCATGGCGATGAAGAAGAAGATGCGCTAGCTTCTAGACCAAATTTCCACAGCCTGCGCCACCTACCTGGCGCGCCAAAGATGTCGGGGAATCAGGAACAACACCTATGGGATCCCTCAGGGAGTCCCTTCTACAGTTGGCAGGGCGTGGGGCTGTGCAAAGAGCGGGTCTAGAAGATCAACGCGGGGGAATTTTTACCCAGGTTCAGGCCACAAACGATGCGTAAAACCCTAGTCCTGCTTTGTGTGTATTTAGTGTTCTTGAGCTCTTGAACTAGCTGCGGTGCATGCCTAGTCCAAAAAGTCTGAATCCTTCGTCAGTACGCCTCAGGCCTCCTTTTATATGTCAAAGGGGTTGCCACAGTGGCACACAGGAGGTGGAAAGTATGTACAGTGTACAAGTCTATCGCCTGGCACCGTAGGACAAACGCATTTAATGCACTACCGACGTGCCCTATTGCTTTATCGGGGACGGCAAAGAAGCTCATCCCATTCGTCACTGCCTCGCCTTGCTCTGACGCGCGTCCAAGCTGACGAGGCATGCAGCGCCACGCTGGTTGGCTGGCTGCTGAGCTGGTGCAGTGGCAGGGTCTTCACGAAGATCGGCATGCCACCACGCAGGTGCTTGGCTAGTTGGCCTAGAAGCTGCATGTTGCCACACAGGCGCTCGCCTAGTTGGTGGGTTGTCCGCCACGTCGTAATGGGCACGGCGCAGCGAAACTCTAGCAAGTGCGGGCCTGGCCTCGGCCCCGCAGATGCCCCGGCAAGGGCCTTGTCGGGATCTCGTGGGCGTCCCTGGCAAGGGTCTTGCTGGGGGCTTGCGAGCGTCCATGGCAAGGGTCTTGCCGGGGGTCTTCGGTCGTCCCCGGCAATATCTTTCCGGGGGTCTTCGTCTTCTGGTTCTCATCTAGGCTTGCAGGCCTTCAGTTTTCACAAAGATCTGCATGCCACTACGCAAGGCACCCCTGAGTTTTGGTCTTGACGCTGTTGATGGTGTCGGAGTTCTCAGGCTCAAGGATGGTGGCTTTGCTGGTGCTGAGCAAGTTGCCCCGGCATGGCTCTTGCCGGGGCCACGTAGGCCGCCCCGGCAAGGGTCTTGCCGGTGAAAGCTCACCTTGTCCCTTCGCTCTTCATGCTTCTGGTTCGAGCGCTGCCTTGGCATCCTTGTACCTTTGCTTCCTCTACTCCGCCAAGCATGGCTGGAGGTGCCGCTACGACTGCTCGTGCACAAGTAAAGGGGTACAGAAAGGCCCCTACTTTTGTACACTGACACTTATAGTAGTGATTTTCTTTCTTATAGTAACGGATCTCACAAAGGTTTTGTTGAGTTTTGTGTGATTGAAGTTTTCAAGTTTTGGGTGACTTTACGATGGATGAAGGAATAAGGATTAGCAAAAGGCTAAGCTTGGGGATGCCTGAGGCACCCCAAGATAATATTCAAGAAGTATCAAGCAACTAAGCTTGGGGATGCCCCGAGCGGCATCCCCTCTTTCTTCTAACAACCATCGGTATTTTACTTGAAACTATATTTTTGTTCGTCACGTATTATGAGTTTTACTTGGAGCGTCTTGTATGATATGAGTCTTTTCTTGTTTTGCTTTGTGTTTTTAGTCATAAATCCTTGTTGGACACACCTATTTGAGAGAACCAAAATTATGCCATGACTTGTTTGAATTGCTCTCTATGCTTCACTTAAATCTTTATGAGCTATGGAATTGCTCTAGTGCTTCACTTATATCTTTTCGAGCACGGTGTGCTTTAGTATTTTTGAAGAAATAATCTCATGATTCACTTAGATTTATTTGAGAGTTAGTAAAAAAATTAGAAATTCTCTCTTGCTGCACTTAAATTATTTTGAGAGAAGAAAATTTTTATGCTCATGTTCTTCACTTAAATTTGTTTGAGCTATCAAAAGCAACATATGAAACCTATCCCAATGTAAGGACCAAACCTCGAAGGATTTGAGTCTCTATGCTTACCGTGCTAGTCCCTGGATCGAACTCGCTAGCACACACAATATAGATGAATACCAGAATAGCAAGTGCATCATTTATTACAACGTATGATCTAGAATGTATAAAATAAAACAATCTGCATAGCACTTGGCTAGCTTTATTCAATCAAACAGCGGAAAGTAGCAGAAAATAATGTTGAGTCCCATCATAGCCCACTGGCAATGCTGAGTGCAGACTCGCGACCCTAATGGTACCTTACTCTTTGTCTGAATACCCTGCAACATGAGACGTTGCAGCCATTTAGGTCAATACTTTGAATGTATTGGCAAGTTACACAGGAGTAATAATAAAGCAGACTTACATGTATATGCATAGTATATCAAAAGGAAGGCTTGAGGGTTTATTTTTGCAGAAAGCTGATTTTGTCCTCATAACTACCTAATAGTCAAATTTTATTTAGTTCTTTTATTACTACAATTATATACACAAGGTTGAGTGGGCAGCTCCAATTCCATCCTACCCATTATAAAGTTGCCCAACAAATTTATTAAGTGTCACATCTGTCAAGATCATCCAACAACTGTAATGGCATAGTGGCTCAAATTTGCCCATAATTGGGGGCACGGCTAATCATGATTAGTTTTAATACTCTGTAGAGTTTAGTATGCTTTACCCACTGGACCCAATCCGAACATTGAGACGAAGTCTTTTAGAAGAGGTTCCCTTAACCACTTGAGGACCACATCCCACCTACATATGCTACATCTATTGACACTATCTGGGCCAGGGTTCCAACAACTGATCAACTAAGCCAGAGCCCATATAGCCAGTGGCCGCACATGGAAGCTACTAGTCACTAAGTCTGTCTGATCTTTTTGAACCTGGGCGGCATTCCACTTAGGGTGCACTCTCATGAGCGCATGGCCTTAGAAAAGGTGCAAGACCCCATGAAGCCTTCCCTCAACACCAAGCAATACCACTTTCGCCCAGAGGTGAGTTAAATCCTGAGTTACTACTCGATTTGTTAAATATATAATCCTCACATAACCTCAATGAATACTCGAACCAATCCCCATTTACATAGCATAGCAACTACAACTGCCTCGATCTGCAATGACGGGAAGATAGCTCAACAGCATAGCAAAACAATGTAGTAATCCTATACATGCATATATTCATAGTGTGATATAACTACATGCATAGAAAACAATAGGTAAAGGATGATCAACATGTAACTTGCCTTGGTTCTGGTTCAGAAAGTCACACTCCTGACAATAGTTCGTGTCGCACTCCGGACAATCTACATGTTTCACACAATTCAACAAATCAATCATCGGAACACAAATAGAGCCAAAATAAAACCAACAGCAAGAAAACCATTTTAAAATGCAAATAATAGTAGCATAAAAGCATGCACAAATCACCTAAATTGCACTACGATCACAAGCAAAAAGAATCACTCGATTCTGATAAACGATTTGAAAGTTACGGCCTCCGAAAGGTTTATTTCAAATTTGAATGAATTCAAATTTAAACAATGCAAACATGTGAGATTTTGGTACTGTGATGAAGTGTTGATTTTTGTGAGTGCATAGGAAAAAGAATTTCCTAAATCGGATATATAGACTAAAAGATATAGCTAGTGAAAGTTTAGGCTGAAATCTGAAAAAGAAAACAACATAAACCCCCTGGTCATGTAGCGACTCCTGTGTGTGCCCTGTAGCGACTTGCCACATGGCAGCGCGTGATTGGCTCAGGTCGTGTTGTGCGCGCGTGTTCTCACCCGAACAGGGGACGGCGGCGGCGGTTCTGGCGTCGACGGCGGCGGCTCTCCGGTGGCTCCCCGGTGAAAGTGAGGGGACGGACAGGTGCGGTGACGAGTGGTGGACGTAGTGGTGGTGTTCAACGGCGACGGGGCTCCCTTGAGCAGCGGTGGTGAGCTCCTGAACTCTGGCGTGCTCCGGCAAAGTCGGGCGTTGGTGGCGGCGTCGTCCTGGTGCGCTGCAGGTTAACCCGAGGTGTCAAACGAGTGCGGCGTCGAGAGGGAGATCGAGTGGAGCAGGCGGCGTGGCTCTACGGGCTCTTACGGCGGCGCAAACGAGCGGTGAAAGACGACGGCTGCGAGCTCCTCCGGCGAGATCCAAAACACCGGACAGAGGCGTGTGGACGAGAGGTGATGGGGAAAAGGCTGCGGTAGGGTTCTTCAAGGGGTTTTGCCCGCATAGCGGGTCTCGGGCGTGCGCAGGGTCGACCACGGGCGCGGGGCGATCCGGCTCGGCCTCGGCTTGCGTGCGGTGTCCGGCTCGGTGTGGAAGAAACAGGGGCGCGTGGGGCCCGTGGGTGAATGGCAGAGGCGGGGGTGTGCCGGTTCGGGCACCGGTTCAGGAAAAGTGGGCTGCGGCGATGGGCCACGCTTAGCTGGGCCGTTGCGCTGCTGCGCTGGCTGGCCTGGGCCGCTGCCTTCTCTTTTTTTTAAGGACAGCAGCAGAAAAAAATACACAGTATAAAATCTAAATAAAAATACCTAGACACACAGTAAAAATAGCCCTATCAATATAAACTACAGGAACACTAGTTCCAAAACTAATGCAATTTTGTAAAATCATTTTGATGCAATAGACCACTTAAATAACAAAATAACACACAATTAAAATATTTTGGAGATTGCAAAAATTACCAGAACATATCAGATGAACTGGAAATAATATTCTAGACATTATGAACATTTTTAAAATAGGGGAGAAGTCATGTTATCTCCACTCCAATAAATTGCCTTTGTTCCATAATGAAAAGAATATTTCAGAAAAGCAAATAATGCATGGAAAATATGAGATGCATATGAATGATTTGTTAACATCAAATTTAGGAAAAATTGGGATGTTACACCCAAAGTGATAGATATCCAAGGAGGATATAATAAAAACTTTGATGAAGATCATTGGACAAAATAAACTTGATTCCTTGTAATAGTTTTGAGATATGATGATATAATATGTGATTCATGTTGATGAGTGATTATGCTTTAGTAAGAATATTGGTGTTAAGGTTTGTGATTCTCTATGCAAGCACAAAAGTCAATAGTTATGCAATGAAATTACATCCTACTTGTGGTGCATTATTTGGTGTTAGTTATGCTTAATGCTCGGTTATGAGATTTTTTGTTTCTTGGTTGTTTGCTTCTCAATCTTTTGCTAGCTTTCATTTTGCACTAAGTGTGATCACTACTTGTGCATCCAAAATCCTTTAGACCAGTTTTGCCACATGAGGCCACTATACCTACCTATATGCGGTTTTCTTTTGCCGTTCTAAGCAAATTTGTATGTGCCATCTCTAAATTTCAAAATAAACTTCTCTTTTGTGTGCTCGTACCGCTCATGAAACGGTAGGGGTGGCTAATATATTTCCATGCTAGATGTGTTATTCTCAAGATGAGTGTTTGTTCACTTGTCATTGCACGAGAGTACGGCAAAAGTATTAGGGATGCCCAGTCCCGAAATGAAAAATGAATTTACCATATAAAAGTCCAATTGTCCATGCTATAAAAGAAAGAATATGTGATGAACATGTTAGGCAGCATTCCACATCAAAAAAATTGTTTTCATCATTTACCTACTCGAGGACGAGCAGGAATTAAACTTGGGGATGCTGATACGTCTCCAACGTATCTATAATTTTTGATTGGTCCATGTTGTTATATTATCATTCTTTGATGTTTTATAATCATTTTATAACCATTTTATATCATTTTTTGGTACCAACATATTGACATAGTGCCCAGTGCCAGTTGCTGTTTTTTTGCTTGTTTTTACAACGCAGAAAATCAATATCAAACGGAGTCCAAATGCAGCGAAACTTTCTCTGGATTTTTTACGGACCAGAAGACACACAATGTTCTCTCTCTCTCTCTCTCTTGATTCTCAATACAATGGTCTCTTGGAGATCTATTTGATATAACTCTTTTTCCAGTGTGTTTGTTGGGATCCGATGAACTTTGAGTTTATGATCAGATCTTTGTTTTTATCCATGGAAGTTATTTGAGTCTTTTGATCTCTTATATGCATGATTACTTATAGCCTTGTATTTCTTCTTTGAATCTTTGGTTTAGTTAGGCCAACTAGATCGGTTTTTCTTGCCATGGGAAGAGGTGCTTTGTGATAGTTTCGATCTTACGGTGCTTGATCCCAGTGACAGAAGGAGAACCGACATGTATGTATCGTTACTATTAAGGATAACAAGATGGGGTCTATTTCTACATAAATAGATCTTGTCTACATCTTGTCATCATTCTTATTGCATTACTCCGTTTCTCCATGAACTTAATACACTAGATGCATGCTTGATAGCGGCCGATGTGTGGAGTAATAGTAGTAGATGCAGGAAGGAGTCGGTCTACTAATCTTGGACATGATGCATATATAATGATCATTGTCTGGATATCGTCATGATTATTTGAAGTTCTATCAATTGCCCAACAGTAATTTGTTTACCCACAGTTGCTATTTTTCTCGAGAGAAGCCACTAGTGAAATCTACGGTCCCCGGGTCTCTTCTTTATTATATTTACCTTCAATATCTATTTTTCTTTGCTTTTATTTTCATATCTATTAATCCAAAAACCCAAAAATACCTTGCTGCAATTTTTATTTATTTAATTTATCTCACGTTCCCGCGAGATCTATTTATCCAATCTACTACAATTTTACCTATCTTTTTACCCATGAGGGATTGACAACCCCTCTCTTACGTTGGGTTGCAAGTATTTGTTCTTTGTGTGCAGGAGCTGTTTACGTGGTGTTGCGTGGTTCTCCTAATGGTTCGATAACCTTGGTCTCATCATTGAGGGAAATACCTACCATAGTTGTGCTGCATCATCCCTTTCTCTTTGGGGTAATACCGACGTAGTTCTAGCCGCATCAGTACCTTCTCTACCGAGCCAAAACGTCGGACGCCCGGTCCCTGTCAGACATCCCGTGTCTGCCGAGGCCTCGGACGTCCGACAGCTATTGCCCCCAAGTGGCTCCTACGGCCACTTATTGAGGGATACTATAAATACCTCTCACCTATCCCGTGAAAGTTTTGACCATTCACTTAGAACATCCTCAAGAACACTTTTCACTCTCTCTCTCTCACACACACACACTCCACCAAATCTTAGATCCCCAAGGGATTTGAGAACATTTGAGAGAAGTTGTCCACTCAAGTGATAGATCCACTCCTTCCCCCTCTTGGCACCAAAGGAATCCGTGATTTGAGCAAGTCTTGAGCTTTTCCCCCTTTGTTCTTGTTACTCTTGGAGGTTGGAGACTCCTAGGCGGTAGGAGTCTTTCAGAGAGGAATCGACCATTGTGATTTCCCCCAGAAAGTTTGTGAGGGTTTGGAGACCACCCCAAGGTCTACCACTAGTGGTTGAGAAATGCCTTCGTGGTGTTGTCTCAAAGTGAGAATAGGGTGAGCCTTCGTGGCGTTGGTGTGCCTTCGTGGTAACATCCACCTCTCTAACGGTGACGTAGCTTCCCTCCAAGGAAGTGAAAATCGGCATACATCCTCGTCTCTCGGAGTTGCGGTTATCCCTAACCCTAACTTCCTACTTGTGGTTACTTGTCTCTTAGTCTTTACTTATATCATATTGTGTTTGCTTACTTACAATCTTGTGTTACTTGTTTACCTTGCTTAGCTCTTAGCATCATACTTGCAATTGTTAGGCTCACCTTCATATTCTGCATTATTGCCTAAAATTGCTAAGTAACAATTAAAATTTGTAATTGTACCTATTCACCCCCCCTCCCTCTAGGTCCATCTCGATCCTTTCAGGTGGTGGCAAATATAGGCACCTTGGACTAGGTGGGTGGGACGAATGAGTGGTGAACATCCTTTGAACTTCGTGTTGTTCATAATGCAGATCGAGACAGAGAACTTGAAGGGCAAGGAGGTGGTGGCGCTCGGAGACAAGGGCAAGGAGGTGGTGGCGCTCGGAGACAAGGGCAAGGAGGTGGTGCCGGCCTTAGACAAGGGGCAAGGAGTTGGTGTCTCCCTTAGACGATGACGTGGTGGTGGAGGAGCCCCCCAGCGGCAAGCGGAGGAACTATGGTCATTACCATGAGGAGGTAGGACCAACCCACTTCTGCAAGGTGATCCTTGCACCGAAGCTCGAGTGGCTGCTGATGCCTCTGGGCTTCACGAAGCACTTCCCCATCGTCCCTTGGGGGGTCAAGCTCAAAACGAGCACCGGCTGCACCTGTAGGGTGATGGTCCGGGTGATCAACGACAGGGTCACCTTGATCAGGGTTGGGCCCTTTCGCCACTGTTCACCAGATCAAGATCGGCTACATGGTCATGTTCAAGCTGCGACTCCCGACACCCTGAAGGTGATCGTCTTCAACAAAAACGGTGTTGACGTGATGACCACAGTGCAACAAGCACGACCACGCCTTCGTTGTGAGTGTCTAGAAAGCTCTTTGTTGCCTGCATTGTTGTGTTTATCATTGAACAGTTTTACTTATGTTCTGCTTGTTAAAGACTGGTTGTTTAAGATTCGTACTAAGTTAAACTGGTTAGTATGCTATCTATTTTGGTTATGTCCTGCCTACCGTGCTAATAACCTCGCCACCTCCACGAGGAGATTACTAGAGAACATGTGTTGCATGTAACCAAACAACTTGACTTGCGTTTCCGCCTAAACAAGCCCGCAACCAAATAACTTGCCTTACGTTTCGTCGCACTCAGGCTAGAGGGTATGCAGGCAACAAAACAATGTGTAGATGTTGTTTTTTAGCCTGTTTTTTATCAACCAAGCCCAACTGGAACAGGCAAAAAAAATGTGAGCAACGAAACACACCCTAAGAGACTCAACTACAGCACCATAGTGTTGATCCAAGCACCCCAACCCCTCCTGCCGCCAGAGTGGCATGCGGGGGGGAAGGGGGCCCGTGGCCTCGTCGGCAGGAGCGGTGGCGGCTGCCTAGGGTTTGAGAGGGAGGCCGCTGGGTCTAGTTACTATTCTCTGCATCTCTCATAGCAGTAATCTCAGGTTTTCTTTAATCTAGAGCTCTGTTGGACCAAAACTTTTCTGGAACATAAGCCATCTCAGGTGAGTTCTTCAGCCATACATGACGAGATTAAAGTATAAGAGATGTGATATATGTATATATGAGGCATAAAGCCCATTTGAGCGAAGAAAAACCATCAAAAATGAAACTGAGGATTAGCAAAAGGTGCAAAGGTACGTGGAGGAAAAGCAAGAAAAAAGAGAGGCTATTCAAACTTGTAATTTGGCGCTTCATAATGCAATCAGTTATGTTGTGTCGTCATCAAAACAGAAATGAGCCAAATAACAGTAGCTATACATTTAATACACAGACCGAGGAACTATAAGGTAACTCGAGGAAAAAATAGCACCAAACATATGACCACAAGCTAGTTCGAAAAGGGCGTAACAACATATGTTTACAACGTAGACAGAACAACAAGGGCAGAGACAGGTAGACAGCAGCAGACTTCATAAAGTAATCAACAATTTATACAGCTTGAAATTTCTTCCACAATAATGCACCCTTATGGTGGAAGCTTGATAGCCTCTTCACCGCTTCCATTCTGTTTTGACTCCTCTATCTGCAGATAGTAGGACGAAAAAAGTGGAATTTAAGTAACGAAAAGCGAAACAGAATGTTTAGGTTTCAGAAATCAACAATTTATACAGTTTGAAATTTCTTCCAAACATGTAGTTCCAACTAATAAGCTGCAAAATCTAAAGTAATCAGATGCATACAGATAGCCATTCCAACATCAGCAACCATACATATGAAGATAGCTAATGCGTTGAGTAGCCATTGCCACCCCTTTATGATGACATATAGTATCACTTTTTAGCGCATCATTGGTGTTGGCTACCAAGGGATTTATGTCGTAGTTTGGGTGGCGGTTTTATAACTGGTTATGTAATGTTTGATTTTGCTCTTGATTAACTAGTTGTCGCTATTGTTGTCACATATGGCGCAAAATACTATTGTTGTCACATATGGCGCAAAATACTGTAATGACTAATAATTTGTGTATGTGAATTGTAGGATGCAGAGGGTGGGGAGTATTCGCTGACATTATCTAGAAAAGGTATCTATCACTTCTAAGAGCATCCCTATTTTGAACTGATTTTTGTGTATGCGTAAATTATGTTTTTCAGGGGAATTCAAATGGGGAATAAAACGTACTGTTTGCAGCAGAAGGAAGAGACTGACGGCGAGTGAAGGCATTCTTGTCCACTGGTAGATCAGAGTCTAATCTGGGTGGTCCTCGCAATTTCGCCTTTAACGATTCTGTTGGAGCCATATAGCTTGGCTTCCTTGATGGAACTGGAGTATTCTTGGTTCCACTCTCAGGGTATTCTGAATTAGAGAACGAAGACCTTCTCTTGGTTTTAAGGCTTCCATTAGGCAGAGGTTCTTCCTTGGACCTAGTCTCTTCTTTCCTTTCTATAATATCATATCCATTATCAAGGTTCTGCAGTGGCATGACTTCATCTGCTTGAGCGACAGTAGTGGGTTCATTAACTTTGTCCCCTAAGAGTGATGCTTCTAGATCATATTTTGTGTCAGGTACCAACTTATCTATATTTGAATTTTCCAAAAGATTGCCACTGTGAGAATCTTGAGTTTCAAGAGGAAACAGAGCCTCACGTGTACTCTCTAGTGCTTTCTCGCATTCGCTGTCTTGATGGTCAGAGATACCGTTCGGTATGCTGGATTTTTTTGATGGTTCAGCCATGGAACCAATTATCTTCAGCTCATCAGCTATGGAATTAGGTACCTTCGACACATCAGCCTTGGTAGATATCTTAGAGGCTTCAGCCATGGAGTTAGCTGCCTTCTTAAGGTTCCTTTTAACCTTCTCAAGTTCAGATAACTGGCTGTCTGGTACTGAATCAGCAGGTGAGCCATTGTATTTCCGTGGATTTCTTTTCCATTTTTCAGGTTCAACGGTATTTGCCTGAGTCTCAACAGTGGCAGTAGAAGACTTCCGAACATTGCGCTTTAACTTTGCTGAGTGAGTTTCCATGGCATAACTGGCCCTCCTTACTTGTGGTTTCCCGTCAGTAACTATTTTTGGTTTGGAAACAGGCTTCCAGATGCAGCTTATTGTCCATCTCTCCAGCCAGTTGTTGGCTGAATTGGGGTTCGTCTCGTCATACTGAACGTGAAGAGCTTGTACCAAAACTGGTGAAGACAGAAGCTATAAATATGCAAAAATGAGTTAGAACTCTGAAATATAAATAGAAACTAAGCTTGCTGTGATGACATGCATTTCTTAGATAAGAATTAGCAGTGTCAAGACTTTCTTCCTGACCAGCAATTACTTTTCTAAAAATAATTGCATACCTTTCGAACATATGGATGTGAAGATAGCTTCTCCTTCCATGCATCAGATGACTTGTCACCCTAATAACAACAAATAGATGTTTAGATTCTTCTGCCATACTAGCTACCAAACAGTAAAAATGCACACGGGGAATACAGAGTTTACGTTTTAGACTTTGAGCAGTCACCTTCCGAGGAAAAGATAGAGGAAGCATAAAAAAAATACAATTACATGTTCAACATATACAATTTGTGCTGTAGTTCTGCAGAATAGTTCCATGACTTATTTTCAGTGATGGGCAACTTTTAATTTTAGATTCCCGAGGAAAGAAAATGCATGTCTAGTGAGCAATTTCTATGTTTTGTATTGTTGGTACTTCTGTGTATTACCAAATTGTGTTGAATATCACAAATGTGGGGATGTTATTTAGTGGTCAGCATATCAACAGTGACAGTGAAGGCTCTGCTGAAACCAATAAGGAATTTTCTGGTAAATAAAACACCCAGGAAGAAGCGTTATAGGATAGATACACAGCTATTTTTCTATCATGTAAGGAATACCCTAAGAAAATATGTGTCAATCATGAAGTAATGATAGGGAACAGTGTCTGTTGAGTTGCACTAAGACCAAGTGAACAAAGCCTGTTGGGGTCCAAAGCAGCCAGGGAGAAAATTCTACAACGACTTCAGAAAACAAGTCCATTAACCTAAGAAGAAAAATATAGAGGTAAAAGGGCAAGTTGTCATTACTATCCACGTCAATATAATAATACAGTGAACTTGCTCATAACTATGACAAAATAATGCAAAACGAGATGCAGAAAGGTACACAATTAACACTATTTTCTTGCTATTTGTAGTAATCCAAGTACAGAATATGTAGTAAACACTAAGTTTTGTATGCTGGGGACTGGTTGAAGGCCACTTTGCTGCTTGATATTCAGGCATGCACTATTTTGTGCAATACATGATTTATGAAAAATATAGTGTGCCAGACTTCACAGCTACTTTCATGGTAGCAAGCATTTACTGTCCACAACAGAGGTTAACTGGGTAAAAAAAAATTGAACAGAAACTGGGTAAAAAGGGAACAGGTCTCACCCCATACTTATGTTGGCCAAACTTCACACCTAATTGCATGGCAGCACTAGAAAGTCTAACATTTCTTCCACGAACTAGAGTTTGAAACTTCACAATCAACCATGTTGCATGAAGGGTTGAAACAGCCTGCCTCCTTACAAGATGCCCTCGGATCAGTGCCTGAAGTCTGATGATACCTTTTAATGCACGGAAGGCCCTGCGTGCCTGCACCACAAGTTCACAACCGTTCCAACATTAGCACTGTGCTGCTGCAACTAAATGAAAATGAATATGTTTGCTGCAGCAGTGAATGGATGATCCCCAGTATACCCAGATAAATAGATAAACCAAACCATGTATGCCTTTCCAGATGCCCAGGATTCAAAATGCATTTTTTTTTGTGACAATAATTAATGTGGGGAGTCGGGACACATTATTGCAGAGGGTGCTTTCTATAGTGTCCTGAAGAAAATTGTGAAGGTGTTAAAGTAGCAGAAGCTATTAATTGTTTGATAGAGATCAGCCAATAAGCCCATCAAACTTTTTATCATGTTCGAATTTCTTTTCGTGAGGCTGACTATTCTTGTTTCCTTTTTTTTATGAGCCACTACAGCACTACATAAAAGGTTTAGAAGCTAGGAGCAACACTTGCAGAGTTTTGTAGTCAGCAGACGCATCACCAAGATGGCATGAACTGTACAAATACTGTATGAATCAGTTGATAGGAAAGGTGCTTAGCACTTACCAGGTAACCTCGAAAAGCGGCTTGCGCCTTCACTGCTGCTAGTTCTTCTCTCAGTTTCTCTGGACTAATTTGTGTGTCGGACCCAACTCTAACCATGTTTTCGATTGCCCTCCCGTTGGGCAAGTTAGAAATTTCCGACACATTGTGGGAGCTAACAAGTACCGGCTCCGAGATGAGGGGAGAATTATCAGAGGATTCAGGCTCCTTCCCAGCAGTATATCCGTTGCTGTTTGCAGCCTTCTATATTTCAGGGAAGAGATATGATTAACTCAACTAGTCATCAAAAGTAGAAGAAAAACACAATATGCACTTGAAAGCAACCCGAGAACATGAATAAAGCAGATGAAAGCAAGAGGAACATGAAAGGCAATGCACGTAATGTTACTTTGGTGTGCAATCCAGTCAAGGAGCCGTGCAGACTAATGACAATTTGATGTCTTAATACGTGTATTGCCTTCAAATGGCTGTGTGCATCATATGATGCAGAGGCCGGGGTCTTTCCCCTTTTCGAAAAAAAAATGTATTGCCTCCAAGACCAGTATTGTGGAAGAGCTGGCTAGGACTTTCTTTCAAGCTAAAATAGAAGGATGCATCGATAAACCCAAAATTGGACCAGAAAAATATATAACTGCTAACATATGTAAAAGCTAACTCCAATGAATATGTAAAAAAAAAGTTTCTGCGAATTGCGTAAATCATCTGTCAAGCCCTTAGGAAAACTAGCTCTTTTTTTTTGGAAAAGGAGAGGAAAACTAGCTCTTAATTAACAAGAGATGTGCATTATGAAAGTTCTTACTGCTGGAAGATCCTTTGCCTTGGTAGAACTGGATTTTGTTGATTTCTTCCCGAGGAGCACGGACTTTATCCACTTGGCTGGGGACTTCCCCATAGTAGCCTACAAAAACTGCTCAACCACGGGAGATTCTGGACCTGCAGTAGAGCAACTCGTCAGTACACAGATCCACACACCACACGGCTCTCTTTAATCTTGGAAAAAAAACTCATAGGCGGCAGGCCGAAGTAGCCGTAACCAGTAAACGCAGGCTGGAAATCTTGTCAAAAAAGCAGGGACACACAGTGAAGGAAGACAGACGACGATGACTGGAATGCCACGGCAGGAAAAAGCGCAAAAGGCGAGCAAGCAAGGCCCAAACCGGCAGAAGAAACCACCAAAAGCCAATCCGAGCGGAGCGCACGGATCTGAAGAAGCAACAAGCACAAGCCCAGCGACTCCACGAAAAGCGGCGGCCACGACCGCGAACCCCACGACCAACACAACACAGGCAGTTGGCGCAGAACGCCGGCAGTCTCGCGCGCGAGCACTCAGCGGAAACACGGGCGTAATGCGGCACGAGGATTCTAGAGAAACAAAAGGAAAATGCGGCACGGGAATGGCGCGACGCGACGCACGAACCTGGGCTGGGCTGGGCTCGGCGTCGGCGCTCTCCCGGCAGATTGCTCACCCGCTACCCCCTCTATCCGCGCCCACCACCGCTCGCGAGTCACGCCTCCATTGCGGGACGGACGCAGACGCGCGCGGCCGAAGGAGAGCGCTCCTCCTACTGTTTGTTCTGTTCTGTAGCGTGGAGCAGAGGAGAGAGAGAGGTTGTGGCGAGAGAGACGAAGGCGCAAAAGGGGAGCCGGAGAGAAGAGGAAATGAGCGACTGACAGACAGACTGAGACGGTGCGCGGGGCCCGCACCGCAACGGAATGCACCGTCGCCTCCCCTCCCCTGCCGGTACGTACGCATCCGCAAGCTGACGTGTGGGGCCAGCCGGAGGAACCAGCCCGTCGCAGTTGGGTGCCGGGCTGGTGGGGCCAGCATGCCCCCAGGACGAGATGTCAGTGAGGCGTCGAATTTAGTGTTTGGAGTTTAGAGCGGTTGGTTGAATAAAAAGTGGAGTTGCCGAAGGCTGCTGCAAACTGGCACGGCCTCCGCTTTTCCAGTTTTCGTGGCGTGATGAGCTGGCTGGCTGTCCCTCTGCGGTACGTGCGTGCGTCCGTGCGAGCGGATGGTGGCGCGGGACCGGGAACGCACGTACGGGACCTCTCGTCAGTGCAGGTGTGCGTCCGGGAGCCGGTGTTAAAAGTGTGGAGGCGGGAAGCCAGTGGAGTGACTGACATCCATCGATCGGCCGAGAAACTCCCGTGTCGCTCGCCGCAGCGGCCCGGGAGAACCCTAAATCGCCACCGCCAGTCAACTTCCCGCCTCGCCCTATCCTCCTCGCCGCCGCCGGAGTATGCCGGCGGGCAAAGCCCGAGCGGCGGCGGCGGCGGCGGCGGGGTCTTCTCCATCTCGCAAGGAGCACGAGCTGCGCGGGGGCGGCTCGGCCACGGGGATGTGGATCTCGACGAGGCGTCGTCGGGTTCCTGGCGGCTGACTGGCGACGCGGTAGTCGGCATGCGCGTTGGGAGGGCGCGTCCTTGCTGCGCCTTGGCGCGGGCGGCGTGGTTTCTGGCGCGGCCGTCGGCGCGCGAGGTGGCGGGGGGAGCGCTGCAGGGTGGCGCGACCGTCGGTGTGCGAGGTGGAGGGGAGAGCGTAGCGGGGTGGCGCGGATCTGATGCGGCCGCCGTCGCGCACGGTGGAAGAGGAGCGCTGCAGGGTGGCGCGGATCTGACGCGGGCGCGGGATGAACGCTGCCGGCGCCCCCAGCGAGGATCTGCTTGGTGGCGGCGTTGGTGCGTGAGGAAGGTTGGCGACACGGCGGTGAGGGGCTCCAAGCCCGATCTGAGTTTGGGCGGTCCTGCGCCCAGATCTCGATGGCCGGTGGCGCCTGGATAGGGGAGGCGGGAGCGGTGGCCCGGTGGATGCTGGTGGGTTCCCCCTTGCAAGCGTGTGCATGTCCAGCTCCTGGAGCAGGGGCGCCTTCCAGCCTGTTGGTGCTAGAGGAAGCTCGGGCAGACCAGATCCAGCACGGAGGTCCGGTCCTTGCGCGCGGCGGCGCGAGCACGTTAAGTCTTGGCTTGGTTTTGCTCTGTTCGGCACGCTGCGGTGCGGGCCGGTCAACTATGATTCTACTTCGGTCTTTCCTGTGTGCTGCGGTGCGAATTCTCGCCCAGATCTGTGCACGGAGCCGGAGGATGGCCGGAGTCGATTTGGTTCGCCCAGGTCCTCAGAGCGGCGGTGCGGACCGGTCAGGTTGGCGTCTGCTCGCCTAGATTCTGCGTGCGGCAGCGACTATACCGTGGCTGGTGGTGTGCTTGGCCTTGTTCTGCCCGGTGGTGTTGGGCTGGTCTCGGATTCTGGATGGTTGGAAGAAGGCTTGACTCCGAATGAAAATCTTGCATCGACCTCATCGGTGCCGACGGTAACGGCATTTTTGGATGTCGTCTTCTTCCTTGGAGGTGCCGCCGTGGAGCTCATTGCTCTTCTTGCCTCATGGCGGAGGTCTCCGAGTGAAAACCTAAGATCTAGCGGAGCCAGATCGGATGACGGTAGTGTTCTAGATACCATTTCCTTCTTGGAGGCGTCATCTTGGAGGCCTCGATGATGGATTCCGATGATGTGCACGGTTGCTGGCGGATCTTGGGTTTGTGTTGGTGTCGGCGGGGGTCCATTTTCTTTCTTTTCTTTCTGCACCAGCCCTTTTGCTGTGCTTTCCTCCGTTGGAGGTGTTCTGTTACTCCCCTTTGATCAATGAATTTGGCAAGCTTTGCCAACATTCAAAAAAAAGTGTGGAGGCGGGTCCAGCGGGGTTTAGCATCTTCATCTGCGCTTATGATGACCCTACTGACCTGACGGATAATACTGCGCCGTGATTCAGAATTCCCATCAAAAATGTGCACTGAAACATGGCAATTTCAATAGTACGACGCCGGTCAACCAAACACTAGCCTTGCCCTTGCATGACCAAAGTTTTTGGGCCAGCAACAAAACAATATCACACGAGCCAGCCTTTAAAATGAATGAGTTTTGGGGCCGGCAACAAAGTCAGCGGCCAATACAGCAGCCAGCCTTCAAAATGAACGGGCATAGTCCACGGCCGTAGTCTCACCTAGTTCAGGCCATCGCGGGCGAACATCTCCTTCTATTGGTTCACGAACCAAGCCTTCCTCTCCGGTGACGTGTTGTTCTTGGCGACGCTCATGATCGCGAGTGCCACCTCTTTTACTTTGGTGTCGGCATTGGTGGCCTCGATCTCGAGCTTCTTGAGTTGTGTGGCCTTCTCAATGTCAAGCTTCCTCCTCTTCACAACCTCCTTCATGACAAGCTTCTTCGTTTGGAGCTCTAGGTATATCTTCATTTGTTCCTCCTCTTCTCCCTCACTTTCTTTTGACCCATCATGTTCTCCAAGTTCCTTGCAAAGCTATGAAAGATGCATCACCCTTCTCGTCGGCCTTGGAGCTTGCCTTGCCCCTCGACCTCTTGACCAAGTCACCCTCATCAGCCATGGCCGCCTTCCCTCCTTTCTTCTTACGAGCGGCATATTGGTCTTTGAACTTGGGGCAATATTTGATGAGCGAGCAACAATTCGTGAGAGTAACCAGCTTGTTCTTGTGCCGAGCCTTGAAGGCTTTCAAAGATTGGAAGGCCTGCACAATCAAAGATGTGGCCGCAATTGTAACATGGAAGGACACAAGATGCATGAAACATATAAATGGAATGCTAAGAAGAAAGGACACAAGACGAAAAAACAAAAGGTTCATACCAAGTCACCAAGGCCTAGACCGCTCAAGGGACGGGTGAAAGAACGTGCGGTGTCTCCATATTTGGTTTTGGTAATTGATGACAATCTCTATGGGCTAATGGTTGCCTTGAGTTATATTTGAAGGGTTTGTCCATAGATTTTTCTTAACGTCCATTTGTTGGTTTTAAGGATAGTATGTGATGACCAAGGTGTAATTCAAGGAATTATCTAAAGATTGGTCATGTGAGAGGTTGATCAATACAAAGTCAAAGAGTGAATCAAGTTGATCAACACACAAAGTGTAGAAGAGGTACCGAGAGGGATCAAGTGATCCCATGGCATGGTAAGCATTGTCCATTATGCTTTGTGCGCTAACCCATGTTCTACGTGAGAGTTCTTTGTGGGGTTAGGTTGCGGTGTGCAAGTTCAAGTGGGTCATCACGAAGAGATCATATACTTGAAGCTTGCCGTCCATTGTGGTGACAATGGACTTATGAAGATGCGCCGAAGAGTAGCTCACCCATAGTGGAGTATGGGGGAGCAATCTACTAGTTTTCATCGAGCCAACGCAATCAAGAAAGGTAGTCCATCTTGAGGAGGACAAGATCGTCAACATCTAGCTCAAGTGGATTATGCGCAAAGCAAAGGTTTGCCATTGATAGGTTTTCTATTTTACCGATCTCATGGTGTTAGTTGGGAGACTGAGTTATAGGATCGATTGTCGTACTATCAAGGGGGGCTCTCAAGTGAGTAGCTTGATCATATCGTTCGTAGAGAGCTCAAACCATTGCATCCTTGGCATCATATTTCTTGGTTCTTGTTTGGTTTTTCTCATTGTGAGGTTTGGAGCTTTTGGTCATCTTCACGACAAGCTCGAGTTTGTCGGAAACGGAGTTCATATGCATCTTCTATGATGTTTTCGATGTTGAAGTTGTTGCCTATTCTTCATTCATAGAGGTTTCACATCTCTATATCATTGGCATTTTTCTGCTGCCTCTTCTCACTATAACCAACAAGTTTGAGTTTGCTCAATTCGGAGCTCATATGCAGAAGTTATGGCAGTTTCGATTTTCTTGATGCATCTGTTTTGCTTGGGGCTTGCTTGATGCACCCCTACAGTAGTACCACTCTGGGCAGCGGTAGTACCGCTTGCAAGCAGCAGTACCGCTTGCAAGCAGCAGTACCGTCCCAATCGGGCGGTAGTACCGCTTGTAAGCAATACTTTTGTTGTTCTAGTACCGCGCACACTTCCGCTTATTCTGGGGGTTCCATTTTCATGTAGGGTTCAACAATAGTAGGGCGGTAGTGAGGTGCGGCAATACCATCTTTAAGCAGTAGTCGTCCCAGTCTGGCGGTAGTACCGCTGACGGGGTACTACCGTCGTGCTCTGCTCTGCCCTACCTACTCTACTCATGTGTTCTGCATCTCCCGCGGCAGTATCGCTGGGATGAGCGGCAATACCGCTCCGACGGCTCTACCTCCCCAAGGTTCCTCGCTTTTGCTCTATTTTCCTGAATCTACTTCCCGAGCGATAGTAGCGCTTGTGTGGGGGCTGAGCACATAACGGTTGGATTCGAGAGGTCCTATAAAATGGGGTCTTCTTCCTCAATGTATATCATCCTTTTAGCTCGTGTTCTTTCCCCATTGTTGACCTTCTTCGAGATTGCTATCTCTCAATCCCTCCAATGATTATTGCTAATTCTTGAGGAAAAAGAGAGAGGAGATCTAGATCTACGTTTCCACCAACCACTTTCTCCTTTATGTGAGGGGAAACCTCTTGGATGATCTTGGAGTTCTTTGTATTCTCTTCTTCGTTCTTCCTCTCATTTTCCTCCACAACATTAGTTGTTGTGATGGGATCCAGGAGAGAAGTACTTGGGCTATCTATGTGCCCTTGCCATTGCGTTTGGTGCATAGGTTTGAGTTCTTCACGGTGATACTGGGATGTGAAGTTTGAGCAGTTTTTTACTCTTGGGTGTTTGGTATCGTAGAGCTTGTTCCTCTTGGGTGCTTGGGCGTTCTTGACGGTTGGTGGTGCTACGGAGCTCAATCATTGTAGTGTAAAGCTTCGTGCAAACGTCGGAGTCTCCAATTAGGTTGTGGAGATTGCCCCAAACAATCTGTACGGGTTCCGGTGACCGCCCCAAGGGTTGCCAAAGTGTAGGGGTACCGGTGACCGCCCCCACGGGTTGCCTTTTGTACGGGTTTGGTGACAGCCCTCAAGGGTCCCTTAGTGGAGTCACAACATCTTGCATTGTGAGGGTGTGAGGAGATTACGGTGACCCTATTGGCTTTTTGGGGAGCATTGTGCCTCCACACCGCTCCAAACGAAGATTAGCATCCTCAAGGGTGTGAACTTGGGGATACATCATCGTCTCCACGTGCCTCGGTTATCTCTTACCCGAGCCCTTTACTTATGCACTTTACTTTATGATAGCCATAGTGTTTCATGATATATCTTGCTATCACTTAGTTGTTTATCTTGCTTAGCATAAGTTGTTGGTGCACATAGGTGAGCCTATTGTTTTAGGTTTTATGCTTAACAACTAAACGCTAGTTTTATTCCGCTTTTGTTCAAGCCTAAACCATAATTATTTTAAAGCGTCTATTCACCCCCTCTAGGCAACATCCACGATCTTTCAATGGGCTTTGACGCTCTCAAGCGAGTCACAATACTTGTTGCACTCTTGTTGAATGAACCCCCATCTCTTTTGAATTGAGTTGATGTCGCGGGTGCTCGCAAATTGGTAGGGGGCAAACTTCCTTCGCTCATGATAGGTCTCCGTGAACTCTTGACCAAAAGACGAATCCTTTTTGCTCGGCACCTTCCATTGGATCTTGGCCAATCTCCATCCAACTCTCGCAAATCAAAGTGTCCTCCTCTTGGGTGTATGATCCCGTGTGAATGCTCTCCCTCTTCTTTTGTGTTTTGGCCCTTTGGGTGAGCTCATCGATGAAGAAGGGCTCCTCCGCAATGTCGACCTCTTCCTCCTCATCTTCACAATACAAGTCATCACCTTCATGCCATGAGTTTCCATGGTCGTCCTCATCTTCATCATGGACGGCGAATTAGGTGTCACCATAGTGGTTGCGGTCGTCCTGGCTTTGGGTTTCTTCGGGATCGAAAGCTTGGCCTTGGCCGTCGACGTGGAAGGCCTCACCACGACCCTCGAAGTCAGGGTCGTCGACTGTCGGCGTCGGCAGTGGCATTTCGTCAAACAGCCTGCGGGGGCCGGCCATGTTGGCCGAAGGGATCGACCGGGGCTGCTTCCTCTGCACCCTGTCAGACAGCTGGCTGGCCAGCGCCACTATCCCTCGGCGTCATGTTGAGGTCGATGACGCCCGCGGATGTGGCCGGAGCAACCACGCTGTAGTCCGACGATGTGGAAAACCTTGTCTGCTCATGGCCATGCAGCGGCGGCGCACGATACCCTGGCGTCTCAGGTGTGACAGACGAGCTCTGGGACCGGTGCTGCAAAGGATGAACGGCCGACGATCCTGTGCTGGTCGCGGCCATGGCAGCGACCGAGAGAATGGCCAGTAGGGGGCGGCACTACCCTAACATGAGGAAGGCGTGCACCTTGGCGACGATGGACTCCTTGTTGTCGACGTCGTCCTGGTGCTGCATGGCACGCAGCGCGGCCGTCTCGGCGGCGTAGTCGGCAACGGCCTTCTTCTCCGCCACCTTTGTCCGCTGATTCCTCCTCTTGGCCGATTCGGCATCGAGCTTGGTGACCGGCGTGAGCTCCGACTGCGGCTTCTTAGTAGTCTTCTTCTTCGCAACAGGGGATGCGGGCATGGCTGGGCCAACGGGGTTCGTCACGCCGCCAGCCATGGTGGAGGGAAGGGAAGGGGTGCGGGAGGGTTTTGGGCGAAATGGAGGTGAAATGGGCGGGTGTGTCCCCGACGGATGGTCCAGAGGAGGACAAGGGCGCGCGTCCCACCCGTCTGCGCGTTGTCCATTTCGACGCAAGCGCGGCCAAAATTTAGGCCAGAAATGGGTCAAAAACGGATATTGGTCCAATTGCCCCGTGTGTTGGGCTGCCTATTCTGTCCGTTTATCTCCAAATGGACGTGGCCGGATCATTTGGGGTCGCGCGTTGGAGTTGCCCTAACTGCACCACTCCATCTTCCCTACTATGCTTTTATTAGTGTCTCGTCTAAGCGTGCTACTTAAAAGAGAGAAAGAAATGAACTAGTTTAAGCTTTGCATCGATCGGGTGATGATACAGAGGGCAGGCGCATTGCTCCGCTCCGCTGCAACGGACACATCTCCGGTTTGGCACCACGATCAGCCAGCCATTAAACATAAGCACGCACGGCCGGAAGCAGCTAAGGAGCAGATGGCCATCTACAGCAATTGCTATCCGGCACGACAGTGCGTGCGGTCGGTGGCGCGTGCACCTCCTGCCCTCCGGACGTGTTAACGATAAAAATGGCCCGCTTCAATCAGGACGAGTGGCGCTGTGCAATGTGCCATGTCCAGTCACCATCACTTCCTTCCACGCCAAAAGACACGACGTCCCAAAGGCCAAAGCCAAGCATCTCTCTCCCCTTCTTCTTTGCAGCGTCCCGTTCCCAAGTACGGCAGAGTGGAGGAAGCACGGAACGGGCAAACAGGCCGGACGTAGAAAGAGAGGTTAACCAATCCAACCATTGCCCCGGCGAATCGATAATGCCGATGGATCGACCAGGACCAGCCAACAACCACCAACCGCCGGCTCTCTGCTGCCGCTGGGAACCAGGTTGGGCCACCGCCCGCGCTGGCCGCCGGTACAGGGTGAACAGCGAATCATGCCCAGATGGGGGTTGGATTTGACCTGTCTCGCGTCGCATGTAATTGCACAATAATGATCTACTGTGAGGGTTAGCATGGGATCGGGCCGTATAAGAGACAGACACTCCAACCCCACAATTCACGGTGCGTTATTTTTCCATTTCTACGACGACGATTTTGCCGCAATCGATGCAACACGTGATTGTATAGTCCCACTCATTTTCATCACGTTCTAATGAAACCAATATTTTTGTGACATACTCGCACTTGCCAATTGCCATCTCGCTGCCGTCAGAAAAGCAAGCACGCCGTGTCACCGCGGCAGGTAGCTGTCTCGCGCCTGTACGGTAATGCGTAACGGCTTCTATTATCCAGAGGCCGTTTTCTCTCCACCGGAATGAATTTCTTAAGTACTTGACCTAACCAGAGTTGAAAATAATCACAACTACTTTTCCTTGAATAAAAGAGAAGCGGGAAAGGAAAAGATGGAGAAAAGCGAAGGGAGGGAATAAAGGGCGAGAACATGATCATCATAGACTCAATTATGCTCAGCAAAAGCTTTCGGCTCAACTCACGCAAGATATCTCGCCATGAAATTAGCTGCCACCCGCAAGAATGTGACGCCGATCAAAATGTAGTATCAAAGACTTCACATCCGGAAGCGACCAGAAGAGGGTGCAGTACTCAGCTGCCAGATTAAATGCCCAGCTAGTTCTATAAAAATGGCGTCGCAGCAGATTTTTGGTTGAGGTGGGGGAGAGGGAAAGAAACGGCAAGCCTACGACGCGGGCCAAAATGTATTGCGTTTGTAGATGAGTTTGCATCTACATCAGGCAATTTGATGCGGAGATGTTGGTGGTGTGCATTAACGACTAGCAATTCTTGAAAAGGATGGTACTCCTACACCTTCAATCAATAAAAAAACAACAGATAGGCAGCTGTATATAAAACTAAAACAAACGCATGAGGAAACGTCAACGGGCAAAAACATAGAAGCCCCTCTCAGGGTCTTAACGTCATGATCGAAAGCCGAGACGATGCCGTGCTGCTTGCCGTAACTGGGTATCATGCGGTGCCTAGCTGTTCCTGCTCGGTACCACTAGAGGAATATATGCCAAGACGCGCGGAGCTGTCGGCCTTTGCTCGCTTTAAGGTGCACTACAAAGCACGACACCTCACAGGCACGGCTCCGGGCTTACCAGTGAACTACCTCCAGCACTATACTCGTGCAAATTCAGGATGGATCAATAGCAGCAGCAACATCTATCAGTGAAACTGACAACGTGATGCTTGAACGAGAGAGAAAGAGAAAACAATGAAACTGAACGGCATCCCTCACTACAACACAACAACGGAACGGTCTGAACTTGATCACGGTTTTGTGATTCATAAAATGCGAGGTTGGGAAATTTCAATGGGACATTCTTAGTGATTTGCCTTTCGCTTGCTAGCCAGACAGATTAGGTTATTAATATTGACTGTATAACCCAGATATGAAGGTACTGGGACAAAAATATGAACGAGTTAATCAATTGCTTGTCCTTCAACAGTGCTATGACAATGTGGCTAACTAATGGCTCTGTCCCTCCAACAGAAAAGAGGCAATCATTTGCCTGGACTTTTGTGCATGGCTGAGAGAAGCATGGTATCGCCAAATTAAATTAGACTATGCATTTCAACTTTCAAGAGATTATAAATGATACTAATATGCAAAAGAAAGCTCATGATTAAAGGGTAAAGGCATTCCCTTTTCCATTTTAGTGAAGCGATTGGGCGTAGCTGTATGGTTTGTATTTCTATAGCGCGTCCAACAGTCCTACGACGACCATATGATGGTTTGCCTCATTCTTATAATATTATAAAAGTTAGAAAGGTACCCAGATTTGGGAGAAATAAACTTAGCAAGTTATAAAAAAAATAACTGGAGTTGAGTTGTTTGGTGCTCAGTCAACTAGAGAGTAGAGACTAGCAGTTTAGAACATGTTTCCATTGGTTTTAGCACCATCATGTTATATATGTTCAAATATTAATAACTGAAGAAGGCTAAAGATATTGATGCATTATGGGCTCGTGCAGTAGTGCCTAACTGTCTATACATGAAACAAAACATTCCGAGTTATAATTCCTATTCCTACATCCAACACTTATCTGAAGACAAGAATATCTTAGTAACATAGATGTATCTGAAACTCCAAGGATGAAGGTGGGTGCGTAGTAAGAGGCTGAGCAGATACACTGTTAAATTGCGTAGAAAAGTTAGTATGTACCCTAATTTACTTTCAGTACTCTTTTCTTCCAACTCAAAGCATTCACAAAAGTCCATAGTGCTATCAAACAGAGTAACATTTTGCCAACAGCACATTTAATCTTATCTTACAACTTGCTATTTTAAATATATAGGATATAGGAGTAGCAATCCCAGACCAGAACAATCACATGAAATCAGGGTGTACCTCATCACCCACCACTACCTCAGTAGTGGGAGCACTTTCATCAAGGTCAGTCCAATGGAGCCCAGAACCCTCCTGATTTCTATCTTCAAAGAAGCTACTGTCCAAATACTTGCTGAACTTTGATCTTTGTGCTGCACAAAACAATAACGATTATTTCAACTCTCCTATTTTGCTCACGACAGGTGTAAGAAAGTGTGACCAGGATTTTTCATATGTTACCTTCAGCAGTAGAAGTTGCAGAGCAGACAGTTGAGGAAGTTGGACCTTGTTCCATTTGCTGCATCTTGGATAAAGAGGGGTTGATTGGTGGCTTGGGCCTCTTTCCAGCTACACCCAATTGGGCTTTTGGGGGCCTCTTCAAGGAAGGAGCTTTAGGTCTTTCCTGGGGTAACTCAGTTGTCACTTCAACCCCTATATATGTTTGTAAATTGCAGCATGAGAACAATTAGGCCATTACCATTCAAATTTCAAAATAATTGGGCTATGCATTGGAAATGAGGCCATTCGATGCCTAGAAATGTGATGCTAACAAATTTTGAGAATAAATAGAGAGTATATTGCGAGTTTCGCCATCTAATTTGACAAAATCTGCGTAAAAGACCAGGGTTTGGTTTTCTTTGCATATAACACGTCATGTATTGCAATATGCAACATTTCGTTTTGAAACAGAGCATGATCAAACCCTTGCCACCACAGACAGGGCCAGCCGTACGCTGTCCATCACCCCACATCATCCACTTATGTTGCATCAGCAGCCAGGCACGACGGTCACAGGTATGAATGTATGATTAGGTCGGATTGGAAAAGCAGGTGCAAAGTGCAACACATAGTCGACTTGCATTGTGTTATGTGCAAAGAGAAGCAACAAAAATGTCTTGTGCAAGCAATGTTACAGTAGGTAATGGAAAATGCAATTTGCTAATGAATAAACATGTATGCAACTTTTAGAAGCATACCACGTACGGCCATATCCTGAATGCAAAATGCAGCAACTTAACCATCTGGTTCCAGTTCCCGGAGAAATAATAACAGGCAATAAGCATTTAAATGCAGGTACACAGTACTAGGAACTCGTGAGATGTTTATTCTAGTGCTGGCATAGGTAATGCTGTATGAATTGCTCCAAATAACATATAAATGCATGTCAATTTCAGATCACAGCCCAGCAGGCCCTACAGGTTTACATGATTCCAGTCCAGGAAGTCCTCTGTAAATTAAACCTTGAATGATAAAGTGTAAGTTAGCAGATTCGAAGCATCCAAGCTTGAGAAGGATTAGTACGATTCCGGTGCATACCATCATCACGGGAATCAGCAGAGCCGCGGCCGCCATGACGCTCCCCGGTGGTGTCGTCCAGGTACTCGGACCAATCCATCCGCTTCCTCTCCCTCGGGGTCTCGTGTTGCTGATCCCCGGCCGCCGGCGGGTCCCAGTCCGCCTCGCGCACCGGCGCGCCGCGGCCGCGCGCGAGGTTGGCGTCCTGGACGAAGCGGCGCAGGTCGGCGGCGCGGTAGCCGCGGGCGTGCACGCGGATCACGGACTGGCGCCGGTTGCACACCGCGCACGCCCACTTGTTGCTGCTCTTCTTCTGCTGCTTCACCTGGGTCGTCGAAGGGCAACACAGAAACGAGATCGGATCAATGGTGGAACAAACAGAAGCGGAAATCGGTGGACTGCTTGGTCGAGGCGCCCACCTGCATGGTGGAGCATTCCACGCACTGTAGGGCGAGGAAGAGAGTCGCCATGGCGGACCCAGGTTCTCTTCTCGAGCGGGCCGGAGAACGAATCGAAGAAGGCGGAGGAGGATTGGGGGGAAATTTTGCGTTTCTCCCGCTCTAATGGAGGTTCTGGCGCGGCAGCTGATGTTTCGTTCTATTTCATTTCATTCGGTTAAAATTTTGCGTCATCCCCTCTGTTTTATTATTAATACTGACTGTTGATTTTGGATCGGACGGCTGAGAAAGGGCTCTGGGCTTCGCGAGGAAAAGGTCCTCGAAGGCTCTACCGCGACGTGCAGCCGCTTCCTCCACTCGGTCCCCTCCCATGGCGACCGCTCTCCCAACCTCCGCTGCCGCCGCCACCGCCACCGCCGCCGTTCGGATCTTCCAACCGACCCGGTTCCGCCTCCCTAGAACCTCTTCCGTGCTTGCCCGCAAGCGTTCCGCTAGTCGCCGCCTCTCCGGCATCACCTGCTCTCCCGGGATTGCCAGCGTCGCCGGCCAAGCCACGTCCCCGGAGGACGCCGTCCGCATCGTGGCCGTCGTCGGCGACGGAAGCATCAGCCCGCTCAAGGATACGCCATGGGACGAGGTTATGCGCCATACGGTAGGGCCTCGCTCTTAACCCATAACTTCGTGGCCTTGTGAGTGTTACTTCAGAATGTGAAGTGATTCTACTGATTTCCTACTGCGCATACTTCACGATTTTGCATACAGTAAACAATCAATACCATCTGTATGACCGCAACTGTCTGAACAGGAACCCCAGCTTCATTTTGGACACCTGCTAATGTTTGAACTAGTTGTTTTAGCCTCAATTGCTAATCTTGAATTCTTAAGCGTATGAGTAGTATCATTATCTCGGTTCAAAATGCTTCAATTGTTTATTATTGAATAATATGGAGTGCCAGGGGTCAGATACATTTCTGTAGGTGAGCATGAAATGTGCAATTTTTGCTTGCTGGCTTTGCTAAAACCTGCATGTTAATTTATATAATGAATCTCATAATATCAGTTTACTGCCTATAATCTTGTATCTTGTTTTTTACTAGGCTGATAGGTTGAAGTGGGTTGATGAAGGATTTGAAATGCTTGTATTCACTGACAAGTGGATTGACCATGATGATCTTAAGAAAGAGTTGTCTCGCTGTGATATGCTAGTCAATGTTGCAATAACAGGCCAGGAGTCTGTTCAGTGGCTTATGGATAACAGCAAGAACATACCGAATGTACTTTGCTTTCAGTCATCTCCGTCCTTAGTAAACAAGCTAGGTGGCACGTATGTTCAATACACGGGAGAACAGGACTTCTTTGGCAAGCTAATCAATGTTGGAAAACCAAGTGGAACAGAGGAATCAACTGAAGTCCTCAAGACGATATCCAATGCCTGGGAAAGGCACAACTCAGATGACATTAGGTTTTGCTTACTTGTTGTGGTTAATGCATACATAAGACCGGTGGCTATGCTGAAAAACCTTAGGGCAAAAGGTCTGTCTACCCTAGGCTGTATGATAACAAACTGCGGTCCTCAAATACTGAATTGTTTGTTTGATCCCGACTGTAGGAAAGCCATTCAATGTCTGAATTCTTGCTCTCCAACCGACCAGGTCTGTAACTATCGCTGCATTGCATCGTACGAGAGTCCACATCTAGAGGCTTTTTCCCTCTGTGTTTTGCAAAAGCACAACTGCCTTGAGCTCAATGCTGAGATCCCTAGTAAGCCCTCTGTGACCCCACTATCAATGTTCAGAGAACTAAAGCTTAGCCATGAAGTTGCAGAAGACCTGTTTGTCGGTTGGCTGGACGGCTTGGAGTGGAGCTGGAGAGTTGTAGCTGGACAAAATCCAGCATATGACCAATTCCCATGCCAGTACCAATTATTCTACAGAGGGAAAGCTAAAGGTTCATTTTGGTACGAGCCAATTTTTCAAGTCAGAACCCTGGAAGGAAAGCTGGTTTGGAGGCGTAGAAAGTACAGAGTGAGAAGAGCTAGCACCCCTGGTACATTTTATTTCAGTGTGCTGGATAATGGTGTGGTTTCGAAAGAGTTTTGGACAGTTGTTGATGTTTCGGATGATTTCGGCTGGGGTCTGTTCCATTACCATGGAGCTGCTCAGGCTGCTGGACAATCATACACTGGAGCAGTGCTTGTTACCCCTGATGGGTCTTATCCTGACGGGGACAACCCAAGATTGGACTCTGCTTTGGAGAAATGTGGTATCAAGAAATGGGAGCTTTATATGGTTGACAACTGCTCCTGCACGGGCGCGCCTTTGGGAACCCCCGAAGGTTCACGGCTGCATTACCAGATCGCTCCAGGAAAAGAAGCTGGCATTATGCAGAGAATATGATGTTCACACAGCATGAAAGGGGCAATTCCTTCCCCAACTGATGTACATGTGCACCTCTACTTACAAAGATGTAAAGAATGACCGCCGGTATTACCAAATGGATCTTATTTGTAATTGGGAGGTATATTTTCTTATTCTTGTATGTACTTGTTGTCATATAATACCTCACCTTTTCTGCTGCCATCATCATGCCCAATGCTTAACAACTACAGATACAGAACTAGTAGTTCAATACAAAGATTGTTCAGTAATAATACTCTTGTGTGTCTAATTTGAATTTCCAGCTTTTCTCATCATGACAGGTCGACGTTGGATGCAATGTTCAAGGGGCGTCTTCATCACTTGTATAAATCCTGGATCCTCACACATAGCAGGAGTGCAGGACAGAAGGGTTCATCCTGTGTCTGCTATGCCAGTCCCACTGTCCCCAGTTCTCTGCTGGTGTTCCGTTCTGGTTGCTGTACAGTTATCTTTTGCCGCTTACTGTAAACTTGTAGTGAACATAAACGAGCCATTATCGTGTAGACAACTAAGTCGTTAATACATGTGTTGTTGCGATATTTAAGCATCTTGAAGTGTTCCCACTTATGGCTGCTGGAGCATCTTATGGATGTTCAGATAGTTCAGTTCGGTGTATACTTTTATGTTGGCGAAGCAAAAATGGTGTTCTTCACACAAGCTAGAGTAAGCAAAGTCTCCTACGTCTGGTTGACCTGCTTTATACCCCCAATCCACAGGTTTCATTCAGATCTGATGCGTTCCAATGCTTTTAACCCATCATTCCATAAAGTTTGATGCACTCCCTGTATTTACCCCTGTGGCTTTCCTTGGATGCCTACTGATTCCATGTTGAAAACCATCTCACTGCTGCGTTAACTTCTGGTGTCTGCTGCATTATTTTTCAGCACGTGGTAGTGTAAAGTCTGAGAGAGAAATTGCTGCAGTTTAAGATTCTGAATCCTAGTGGATAATTCATGGCTACCTTTTTATATGGATCATGTGACCACATTGACATTGACTTTGACTTTGACTTTGACTCCAAGGTGATAGTAGTCTATAAATTCCATCCAGATCCAGCCCTGCAAATGCAATTCGAGGCATTTGACAGACGGCAGTTGATAACAGCGGCAGCGCGCAAGAATGGCGGGGCTGTATGAGAAACCGTCGGAGACGTACGCCAAGAAGCGGCCGCGGTACCCCAAGGAGTGGTTCTCCATGCTCGCCTCCCTCACCGCCGGCCACCACCGCGCCTGGGACGCCGGCTGCGGCACCGGCCAGGCCTCCGTCAGCGTAAGCCTCCAACCCTTTAAGCCACGTCGTCTGTTTGTTTGATCTGCACTCTCTGAGTCGAGCGAGCACCTGAACTGAAAAGCGAAAATCCTCTGCTCAGATCGCGGAGCACTACGACGGCGTGGTCGCGACGGACGTGAGCGAGGGCCAGCTCCGCCACGCCATCGCGCACCCCAAGGTGCGGTACCTGCACACGCCGGAGGACCTCCCGGAGGACGACCTCGTCGCCCTGGTCGGCGGCGAGGGCTCCCTGGACCTGGTCATCGTGGCGACCGCGATCCACTGGTTCGACGTCCCGCTCTTCTACGCCGTGGTGAACCGCGTCCTCAGGAGGCCAGGCGGCGTCCTCGCCGTGTGGGGGTACAACTACGACATCCACCCGTTCGGGGACAAGCTGCAGGGGACGCTGTACCCGGCCATGCGGCCGTACATGGACCCGAGGACGAGGCTGGCCATGGAGCGGTACCGCCAGCTGCCGTTCCCGTTCGAGCCCGTCGGGGTGGGCCGCGAGGGCGAGCCGGCCGACGTCGACATGGAGGCGGAGATGACGCTGGAGGACCTGGCCGGGTTCGTGATGACCGGCTCCGTCGCGACCACGGCTAGGGAGAAAGGGGTGGACCTGGAGGCGCTGGTGAAGGGTGTGATGAAGGAGGTGGAAGAGGGGTGGGGGGATCGGCCGACGGTGCCCAGGAAGCTTGTGTTCAAGGCCTTCATGCTGGCTGGGAGGCCCAGGTGATAGATGAACTGCTGGCTGGTGAATTGGGATCAGTACCGTAGAGTAAAATACTGAAATGTGAAGTTTGCGACTTATTACTGCCTTCTTTTCAAAATACTTTAAAGTTCTAGATTTATACTAAGTCAAGTATCTTCAAGTTTCACCAAGTTGTCATTCGTAGTCTAAAAATCTTGATGCAATTTTTATTGAAAAATGTTATTTGGCTTACGTTCCTGGAAACATTATCCCAGCAAACTACCTAGGAACTGTTGTCATTTGGGGGCACGAATCTTAGCGCACATGGCCTGTCACCGGTAGTTCGCTCTTGACGAAAACCGCATGAGGCGCGGCGTGAACGTCATGGTCTATCCTCAATTCCTCAACTACTCCGCTCACTCCTTCCCCATTCACTTTCTCATTTAGTTCACACCGAGTGAGAGCAGAGAGCGAGAGAGAGGGTTCCGGTGATGTGGTCGCCCGCCCGTCGATGACCATGTTGGGACCACGGTCGACGACCACGTTGTCGTCACCTCTTGGTTCCCACGCCCGGCTAGGCGCGCCTCCACGCAAAATCTCGACGAGGTCAGCGAGAGGTTCATGCTCAACCTACGTGAGATCGTGGATGACAACGAGCCCCCCCCCCCCCCCCCGCCCCCCCCCCCCCCCGAAGCGGCATCTTAGTGGTCGTGGTAGGCGCTCAACCGACAATGTCGCCTCCTCGCGAGTGTGTTACTCCAGGCGCCGAAGGTTGGTCCGTGCCGACCCTCACTCTCCTGGCTCGCCTTCGTAGCGGGTCTCCTATCTTCCTCTGGCGGCAGCAGGGGGACGGACGCACACCGCGAGGTACAACCCTAATCGCACACTCTTTTCGTCTCTCACAATGCATGTGCCTACGCGGCTCCGTTGGCCACTACATCTCGTGGTTCGACAATGCGACCGACTTACTCTCTTTGTTGGGCCGCTCCAGGGGAACGACAATGAGGTCTGGCGGTTCCAGGGTAGACGACAAGCTAGTGGTGCCGAAGGGGCATCCACATCAAGGAATAATGGAGCACAGAAATGCCCACAGAAGTTAGCTAATCAAGGACAAGATCGAGCAACTGGACCTGGTTGATGAATGTAGTCGAGGATCATGTTAACGTCCACTCTGTTTGCAATTCAACGCATAGGAGGATTAGCATTTCCCACGGGATGTTCTTCCTCATTAGCACTAGTCTTAAGCAGAGTATTATTCTCCGGATCAACATTGTTCTCAACCTCGGCAGCAGCTTGGCGAGTTCTTGGTCGCGGTTGAGGAGAATCATTGTCATCAGAGAAATCTGAAGCATTTGATTTGACAGGTTTAAGTTCTCCAATATAGAGGATCACACAACTTCATCCAGAGGAGATTCATCTAGCACATATGGCAGGTGCTCCTTCTAAGAGCCATTATATAACTTCCCAAAGTAAGAGTTATAGACCCGTTAATTATGCGAGTTTGAGTCATGGCGGAGAAGAAATCGCTCATGTACCTTAGGTACAAATTTTGAATTGTGATACACATCACGAATATAGCATGGTCACCAAAGACTCTTAAGATATGAAACATTTGGACTAAACCAATAATAATTTCATATGAAGTTTTTTAGAGGAATTTTTGAAGATAAACCTGGTTGATGACATGACACAAGGTGCTGATGACGTCCGTACTAAATCAAATTGGGGTCGTGTACTCGTTGAGCAATGTTCTCGCCGTGCCAATGAGGGTCCGATTTTTCCTATCCACTATTCCATGTCGTTATGGTTATTGTAATGCTTTCTTCATGGTCATCTCTTTTTTGGTAGCGGTTTGCAAGAGCTCCTATGTGTCGACCGTGTTTGCCAAGTAACCACGTCTTCATTGAAGCTAGAGCAAAATGGGTCGGCCACTCAGACGACGACTGGATTTTTTATACAAAAAATCACATTAGTTTTTCAGCCGATTTACACTAAGGAAATGATTGATGTTTTTCAAAAGATGGATATTTTAAAACATATTAAAAAAATAAAAATAGAAACAAATTCAACATGCATTTTATAAGAAACTTAAGTGTATATAAAAAATTCCACCATATATTCAAAAAATGTCCAGTGTGTATTAAAAAATTATTTATAGCATATTTACAAAAACTGTCTGTATATTTCAATGAATATAAAAAATGTTGAATGTATAAAAATGACTAGTGTGTATCTGAAAAATGTTGGACCATATACTAAAAAAAGTTCCGTATGTATTTGAAAACAAATGTTCAATGTATATTGGAAAAAACCTTCCGCATATTGCAGAAACTATAAAAAAGAAAATGTTAAGAAAACAAAAAAAGCAGAAGAAAACCACATTTGAAAGGAAAAAATGAAGAAAAAACCGAAACAAAAACTTGCACATGAAAAAATTGAAACAGAGACGAGAGCAACTATTTAACAGACCCTCCACAGCGGTCACACTCCTGGCGCGGAAGCTCTCAAGCGCGTGGCGTGGCGTGCGCCAGCACTATAAGGTGTCACACGTTATATGCACCCCGCGGGATTACGCTTTTTCCCTATTTTTGCACGCGTTTTATTGGTTTGTAGTCTCTTCGATTTTTTTGGTTTTCACTAGGTTTTGGCGAAAAATAGGTTTTCTCGGGAAGCAGCGTTATCCCGTGAGAAGCATAACATGTGCTTGCGTGAGAAGCACAACTATGCTTCCCCAAGAAAAGGAAAATCATAACATGTATTTCTACGAGAGGAACAATTGTGCATCCGTGAGAAGCACAACCTTTACTTCCCACGAGAAAGCATGTCACGTGCTTCCCGAAAACGGGAGAAGTGCGGCATATGTGCTTCCACAAGAAGCACAGCTGTGCTTCCCCAAAAAAGGAAAAGGGCAACCCGTGTTTCGAAAAGAAAGTGAAAAGTACAATTATGCTTCGAGATTTTTAGCCTTTTTCCTATTGTTTTTTGTTTCTTTTGTTCAGTTTTCCTTGGTTTTTTGGAGAAAAAAAGAGTTCGTCAAAATCTATTAACATCGGATCTAGTTTTGAAAAGATTTCATCAAAACCTATTAACATTGAAACTAGTTTCATAGATATCGGCGCAAGCAATCTAATGGTAAAAACGGTTCAAGATTTGAACACACAGTTTAAGAGACGAAGCACCTTTGTAAGGGCTACCACTTGACAGTCAGTCGTTTCAAAAGAGTAATCTAAAAAAAAAGGCTCTCAGTTTACGACAAGTGACAGACATGTGATACACCGCTTGTCAGCACCAGCGAAGGTGAAACGTGACTTTTGCATGGGGAACCTCTTAATTAGTGACTTTGAAGAAAAACCGCTTCTAAATTATGAAGAAAAAAATGGATCAGAAAACAGCGCGCTCATTGCCGAATGGACCGGCCCATCCCGCCTCTGCTTCAACGAAGCCGCGCCTAGACGCGCACATGGGCGTCATATAGGATTAGCTGTGATTTGAATGTCCCTGGTTTTCTTCTACAAAGAAAAGAAAGAAAGACATGAAGCAGGCCTAGGATACTGATGCCTGACCATTGAAAGCCGAGGAACAAGTTTGGCCCAACAAGTCATTATGTAGGTGATCACATCTTCTCAAGTTTGTCATTGTGAATGATACATTTTTTATAAATTTGGTCAAAGTAAATATACTTTGACTTTGAACAAAAGTTATATGCAGACTAAAAAGGGCCGGTGCGAGTACTAATATACATAGTACACTAAGAAAATGAGATGCGTTCTCGCCAGCATCGTATCAACCCGACTCTGCGTTTGGATCTTGCTGCTGGTTTACTGTGCTAGGGCTTAGTTTTGGTAGCCCGGGATCCCGCTCCCAGCCTTATCCACAGGTAGTGCACTCCTGCCATCTCAGCGCTGAAAATGAACTGACAGTCTAATCTGGAGTTCTGGCATCTCTGTCGAGCAAAACAGACACAGGAAGAATCGTGTTTCTTTCGTTCGTCCGAAGCGCCATGGCAGCCACTCATATCAAACCCCACCTCATTTCTTGGATCACGAAACTGGCTCCATACGCGCGATGCATCCTTCATCTCCATGATCCAAGATGCCCTAACCTGCCGCGTGAGCTCAGTGCTTCCGTCACCACCTCTTGTGTACGTGTATATTCTCTTCTGTACCTGTACGTGTATATGTACATCCCGGCTGAGTAACACGTATCGCATGTCGGAAACCATGCATGCATGCATGCATGCAATTTCTTCTCTATGTACTTCCTCCGTTCTTAAATATAATTCTTTGTAGAGATTCCACTATGAACCACATATGGATGTATGTAGATGTATTTTAGAGTATATAATCATTCATTTTGCTCCGCATGTGATTTATAGTAAAATCTCTCCAAAGACTTGCATTTAGGAACGAAGGGAGTATATCAAAACCAATCCAACTACAGCACTTCACACTAATCACTGGAGACCGGTCGGGCTAGCTGGAGATTCTCTTGGGTTTTCGACCGTTCAAGCCTCATCGTAATCCTACGACATCACATGTGATGCGATTCCGTCCAGAATGCACCTCCGTCGGAAAGAAAATAATAACTTTCCGTCAAGGGAAACAGCAAGATGCATGCCTCGGAACCGTACAAGCAGAAGCGAACGCATTGGCAAGGAAAAAAGGGACGCACAGCTCTAGTGCTAGTGGGAGTCGTGCTCCACCGCTTTGTGCTCCACCACTTCACGGTCAGCGAGAGATGGTTCGTGTACTGCTGCGCCATGCATCCCAGGAGCGCATGGGCATGTCTTCCGAGAGTTTCATGGGGGTACAGTTCACATTTCGGGATGATATCAAGACGGGGAGCCCTCCACGATCGACCCTACTACGCATGATCTCACATGACTGGCGCCCGGCCAGTGCCTGCCAGCAGTCCCATTCAGGTCGATCTCAGCCTTTTGCAACGTAGCATCTGAAGATAACTTAGCCTAACCCGCGTACATGTCACCGGAGAGAGTAGAGGCCTGAGAGGGATCAATCAGGCCGAGCGCTTCAGGACAGGAGAATGGATTGCATGCTTTCGAGAAAAAAACTGGATTGCACGGAGTCGCGTTGAGTTGGCTGTACGTACGTCGCCTCGTGTGGACGTCTCGATGACAAGAACCGCACAAATTGGTCTCGTGGGAGCAGCAAATGTCAACATACCGACCGTGCGCTGCCACTGTGCACAGGCAGGGACGCGACAGCGACGCGTACAGCCTCTGTCGTCCGTAGAGCCGTAGAGGCTTCGAATGCCTACAGTGCCACCGTACCGAACGGAAAAAGGCAGAGTATGTTTTTTATTACGAGAAGTAAAATTACAAGGCGTCTCAAACATAAAAAAAATTACATAAAAAATTTGGACCATCGAACGACCACTATCGCCGTCGGAACGATCCGTTGACGAGTGATGTCGCCGCTCCTATACAGGAGCCGCCTTGACCTTCTCGACGACAGCCGGTAAGTTTTCATGCACACACCTTGAAGGACCAGTGTCCCGAAGCCGCAGTCGTCATCATTGAGCCCTTGAATTAATCTGAAGAACCCGATACAAAATCTCGCAGTCGCGAACGTAGGGCGAGAAAACCAACCTTGCCGTCACGAGGAGCCGGCAAGAATCTATGACGAAACTCTGTCTAATCCGTCTCGATAGACGAACTCGAGAAGAATCAAAATGCAGAAGACCGACTCAAAGATGAAGCGCCACCATCCACCTCAGCGTCGCTTCTACGCGGTCTGAAATCCTAACCTATCTACTAGCTAGAACTAAGGCATCGGGATTCTCCTACCCGCCACCAGCCGTCAGAGCGGCAGGGAGAGAAAACCCTTCATGTATCCAAGTGGACAGCCCGGAGAGTGTCCGAACATAAAATGTTCCATCAAAGAACACCCCCATATGTAGCCAAAATGTTCGGATTGTTCACCGAGCTTCAAACCCAACACATATGTGTGGGACCGTTTGAACGTGTTCGAACATGTCCGCCGTGTCAACCCCGACACTCTAGACACGCCCTAAATCCTCCAAAATCAACCCTTCCCCGAGCAACCTCTCATCCCTTATCCTCCCTTCATCATGTTCGAGCCCGCCTCAATCCTAACTCCGCATCCGTGCTGCCACCCACCCCACTCATAACCGTCGTGGTCTGCCCATCCTACCCCCGTCAGCATGGGTTTTGGGTCGACAGAGACCGTGGGGCCCCTGTCCGCATCGGGACTGAATGTGGAAAGCATTGCTCGCAAGGACTGGTGTGCCTGCCAGTGCGCCTGTGAGAATGCTGAGAAGGCAACTGCGACGAAGGAGATCGCCGATGTGTACATGACCACATCCGTGATGGTTCCGTCTGTCACACCCGCACCCTCGGCCATGCCTGTGCCTCAGGCGGGACCCCGGCCTGGCCTCCTAATGTGTGTGTGTGTGGGGGGGGGGGATCTTGGAGGCTTCATCCAAGACACAAACACCTCCATGGACACGACCCAACTCTAACGGCCGCGGAAGTCAACAAGAAGCTCCTTTCCAACAAAGGGTGGGAATTGAAGAGAAAAGAAGAAGAGGAGAAATGCAAGCTCTTTTTTAATGTGCAAAAGTGATGCGGAAATTTAATAGGAAAGGATAATAATTGAGAGCGAGAGGATAGAGACGAATAAGATGGAGGCATGAGACCATATGCATCTTGAGAGGAAGAGGTGGGGGTTGCCCACCCAAGAGTTGAGAATCATGTTGGCCAAAAGAATCCTCTTGGAAACAATGCGAAGGACTGGATCACTTCTATGCCCAAAGACATTCCGAGCGCAAGAAAAAATGCTTGATTAATTTGTTTATCGAGACATGATTCACTTTGCCTTGTTTTAATTGTTGCAAAACTTGCGTGTTGTTTTCATCATTAATTGATTTTTACTGAGTGGAGATAAGCTCCCGCTCACATAGGAAAGATAAGTACACAAGTCCAGACCTGATGGGTGAAGGTGCTGGCGACAGGTCGACGGCCCTGCCGCCACCGCCGGAACCGCCCCCAACGGATCATGGAGGACGGCCGCCGCCCGCGCTGACGGCGCCGGCGATCTTGCCGGAGCCGCCGCTAGAGTCTTGCGAGGCGATCGATCTGGTGGACAAGGAGCCGATCGGAGGGTTCCTGCATCCGGCGAGATGGAAGATCCATTTTGAAGATATGCAGGCGGCTGGAATCCGATCTGATGGTTTTCTATATGCGCTTTACCCATCGAGATGGATGGTGCTGCGAGATCGGTGTCGGTGTCAAAACCGGCGGATCTCGGGTAGGGGGTCCCGAACTATGCGTCTAAGGTCGATGGTAACAGGAGACAACGGAGACGTTGTTTACCCAGGTTCGGGCCCTCTCTATGGAGGTAATACCCTACTTCCTGCTCGATTGATCTTGATGAATATGAGTATTACAAGAGTTGATATACCACGAGATTGTAATGGCTAAACCCTAAAAGTCTAGCCTGTCTGACTATGATTATGAGGAGATATGTCTACAGACCTAGCCCTCCGGTTTATATAGACACCGGAGGGATCTAGGGTTACATAAGGTCGGTTAGAGAGAAAGGAATCTTCATATTTGGACGCCAAGATTGCCTTCCATGCCAAGGAGAGTCCCATCCAGACACGGGTAGAGTCTTCGGTCTTCGTATCTTCACAACCCGTCAGTCTGACCCATGTCTAATAGGTCGGACGCGCGAGGACCCCTTAGTCCAGGACTTCCTCAGTAGCCCCTGAACCAGGCTTCAATGACGAGGTGTCCGGCGCGTAGATTGTCTTCGGCATTGCAAGGCGGGTTCCCCTTTTCGAATACTCCAAGATAGTCTTCGGACACAATGAACGTCTCCGGATCTGCAACATAAGTACCACACACAACCGTAGAGAATATAATATTACACGAGTCCAATCCGCTTACAACTTTTTATAATGTGTCATCACATCTGTTTGGTCATCATTTCGAACCGTTTTCCGTCTGCCGTTCCACGTTTCGAGACGCGGTTTTCGTAGGCACGTCTTGTCAAAGCAGAGATCGTGTCCCCTTATTGCGGGATTCTCATCAATACGGGCGTGGGTAATCTAATCATGCCGTTTTACACAGCCCTTGGGAACAGGCGAGTTTTAAGGCGAGTGGGGAGGCGCTTGATATTCACCGCCTTTATAAGGAGATAAGGATTCCTTTTTCTTCACCCATGCCTTCTCTCTTTCTCTGCCCTTCCATTTTCAAGCTCCAACGCCAAATTCCTCATTCTTTCCGCCTCAAGGAAGCACTCAACCATGTCCGGATGTGGAGGGCAAGGCAAGTGGATGGCCTCCTCCGTTAAGGAGACGGACATCACCAGGCTTCGGGAGGCCGGGTATCTGGCGAAAGAAATCGCCCACCGGCTTCCAGCCAAGGGGCAAATCGTCCCCACCTCGAAGCCCAACGAGAGGGTGGTGTTCATCCCTCATTTCATCTGCGGGTTAGGGTTTCCTATCCACCCTTTCGTCCGCGGGCTTATGTTCTATTACGGGCTAGACTTCCATGACCTAGCCCCGAATTCTTTCCTCAACATCTCAGCATTCATTGTCGTGTGTGAGGCCTTCCTCCGCATCCAGCCCCACTTCGGACTATGGCCCAAGATTTTCAATGTGAAGCCGAAGGTGGTGGATGGCCAGCACGCGGAGTGCAGAGGCACCATGGTGAGCAAGCTGCCCAATGTCACATGGCCCAAGGGTACTTTTGTGGAGACCGTTAAGGAGTGGCAGAAACTATGGTTCTATATCACAGAGCCCCGCGACGCCACCTGGGCCGCGGCCTCCGAATTCAAGTCCGGAGCTCCAATACGGCTCACCTCCTAGATAGAGAAGGGCCCAAATTGGTCTTCGTCGGATGAGCTAATAGCGCTGCAAACGCGCATTCAAAGCATGATGGATAAAAACATCAAGCTCGTCAATGTAATCCAGGTGATGCTGGTTCGCCGGATCCTCCCATGCCAAAGCCGAAGTTGTCCCTTATGGGAAATCGACCCGAAGAAGCACCAAACCTTGGAAAGGCTCTTCGGAACCACTCACGAAGATGCCTGGAAGTTGCTCTTTAAGGGCAATGAGACGCCGCCAGCCATAGACTTGGACCGCGGGCACGATATTACCCATTTTGCCAATGCGGTAAGCCTTTCACGTCTCCAGACGCATCCTCTACTTGGTTGTTTCAAGGAGAATATCCAAACTTTATTTTTTTCAGGTATGGACGGAGAGGGTGGAGCGGATTCAATGTCCGGCTCCGCTGCCCGAGGAACCAATTATCCCACTCCTGGCGAAGATGCTAGTGTCGGCGCCCTATAAGGCGCCAGAGAAAAAGGCCAAGAAGAAGGACAAGGGGGTCCGGAGTGGCCTCCGACGCAAGGGAGCTTCGGACGTGTCGTCCGAAGACAAGACTCTCTCCTCCGCCACCGAAGATGATGACAAGGAGGAGGAAGAAACCACCTCTCCCCCTAATGGGGGGAGGAAGAAGAGGGCGGCCTCCACAAATCTGGAGGCGGAGGCGCCCAAGAGGGGGAAGGGTCCCCCTGCGGATAACTCCGCGTGGGACGTCGACAGCAGCCCAGACCGACGCCCCCGAAGCAAGCCTCTGGCCGCGTCGTAAGTATTAAAAACCCGCATACACTACAAAAAAATACACTTCCGTGATGATACGTGTTTGTCATAGTATGTCACGTTTTCTGTCATGCATGTACATCCATGACAAATTTATGACAGAATGAAGATAGTCATACATGTGCTGTCGTAGAAGTGTTCCATGACATTACCAAAATTATCATCACGGAAGTGTCCATTCCCATGATGATAAATCGCGTGTCATAGAAGTGCTTTCATCAAGGGTGACCGACACGTGGCATCCACCGTAACGGGACGCCGTTAAGCTACCAGGTCCGATTTTGGATCCGATAACCCGCTAATAGCGACGACCAATGCCGATCTTCCACGTGTAAAATTCTCATTGGCCAACGGAACCACGCGTCAGCTCCGCGTTGGCACAGGTGTCACTCATCCAACGGTCGAGATGGGCCTATGATATGTTGACACGTGGACGGGCTCATAAAGTTTAAATGGGCCGGCCCAACTAAAGGCCCACAAGATTTAGCGGACCATAATGGGATGTCCCAGCTAAAGGCCCATAAGATTTTGCAGACCATAATGGGCTGGCCCAGCTAAAGGCCCAACATTCTCACTTAAGGCCCGTACGGCTAGTGTCAAATCGGCCCATTAACGGCCTGTCCTGAACTTGTCATCATCGCGGCCCATGGTCACTTCTGGCCCGTTAACAGTCCACTAAGTATATGGGCCGAATTACGGCCCGGTGTATTTCCGGCTTGTTAAAGGTCCTGCTTCATTTGGGCCCATTTACAGGCCATTGAAAATTTCGGCCCATAAACGACCGTGAAGGATTTGGGTCATATTCGGCCATGTATGACATTCGGCCTGTTAGAGGCCCACTATAGAATTGGGCCACTTTCGGCCTGTTGTGATTTTCGGCCTATTAACGTCGGACGAAATCCATGGGCCATATGTGGCCCAACGTCACATCGGGCCCATTAACGGCCCATATAAAAATGATGATAATCTAGCCCGACGGAACTTCTGGCCTGTTAAAGGCCCGTGTATTAGGTCGGCGCATTTACGGCCCGTCCGAATTTCCGCCTGTGAAAGATCCGCATTGTAAATGGGCCACCATTTCGGCCTGCTAAGACCAGTGGGTTATTTGGCACAATTAGGGCCCAATCTCACTTTCGGTCTATTAAAGGCTCATGTTTTTTATGGGCTCGAGATATTTACACCTGTAAACGGCCTATTGTTACCGAGGGCCCAAATTATGCTTAGGCCTGTTAAAGGCCCACTATGGGCACATGCCTACCAGAAAAATATGAAAGCTTATGCTGATTTAGGCCCAGATATTTTTAGTGGGCTACATGCAAATTTTGGCCCATAATCATTTTTAGCCCAATTGGAATGGGCCCGACGAACGTTGGCATGTTGGGCTCCTACGAAGTTTTCGGCCGAATACATTACCAAGATAAACCTACACTATACAAAATAGCATCGTAATTACTGCAGCCTTTGGCAGCATCATAAATGTTGTATCACAACAAAATAAATTCCAACCATACAACAAAAGGCCTATTGGCATAAAGTCTACAGTCCTTGCAGATAAAAGCACCATCAGATGTATAGAAGCACATATCATTTGACCTGAGTGCTAATGTTTCAGGCTGTAGAATCTGATGGAGCAGCACGATCTTCACCTTTTTCCGCCATTGCTCTTGAACAACGAAGCGAATGTCTAATAGTCTGGTTTCAAAACCATTCATATCTTGACGACATTTGTCAACCACTATTCTTGTTTCCAAAACGACATCCATTAGGGATTGGACTTGTGTCTGGAGCACAGATATATCACTCTGTCAAGCAGGAAGATTTTGTTCAGTAGGCGATTTGGACGAGGTTACCTTGACAACCAACCCAGAATTATGCAGGAAGGTGCTTTTTGCACTGTTAGTGGAGAGATACTTACGCACTGCAGCAAGAGGTGACATTGTGCCTGTGGTAGCCTCGTCTCCTTCAGGTGGTTGTGGCTGTTCAATCATTTGTTCCATAGCTTCCTGAAAGTTTGAACTTGTAGATTAGTGTACCAGATAAGTTACTAATGAGACAAAAACAAACAAAGTAGGTTACACGTTTATACATAACTTATTTTGGTGAACTACTGTAGTACATTAGCATGTATTGTAGTGTCAACTACATAATAAAATCACTTTCAGAACATATGTCCATGTAGCATGCCTACTGTATTGTCTATTTCCTCACATTCGTTGACATCTAAGGATAAAGAGAAATGGTTTAAAGTAGGATGAACATAGTATGACATCATTCATATCATGGGCAAACAAATATAAAACAAACAGGCTATTTTATCATTGTGTGCGCACGTGAACATAACAACTAGATTACAGATCAAGACCAAAAGAATATCCTTAATCTCTTTTAAACCATGTAAGGTGAAATGATACGTTAAGACAACGTGTATAAAAGTGAACAGAGTAACTGACATTGGCTGCAAACCAAGTAGTTAAATGAACACATCACAATACCAATCAGTTCAAAGGCGGGAGGAGTAAGGACTTACAACATCGGCTTGAACTGGTGTGCTCATGCCCTTCATCTTGCTGGTGTGGCAATCCTTGGAGATTTGCACTGCATTCGGTTCAGGTTCTTTTTGGTTCAAACAGGCTTTCCTCTATATTTGGAACAAGTCAATATAGATACGATAATATGGCACAGAAAAAAGAAGGAAGTAGCAGCTATTTACAAGAGCCATGTAGTGTGCAATATAGCTACGAGATCCTGTTGTCTGTTGGAATTTCACTTTAGAACGATTGGTCTTGTTATTCAAATAGTTAGCCTAGAAGAAGATACACTTGTAAGGCACATACATAAATACAAGTTCAATATGTGGTCTGATCAAATACATATAGCCTACCTGATACTTTGGATCAGACCAGTGTTTAACGAGGGCTGTCCAGTCTTCATTTGTAATATATTCCACTAGAGATGTTTGGGCGATTTCATTGTTAGCCCTGCCTTCAAAGTGAGATTTTCTAAGGTGGTACCGATACTGTCGCAGAGCAGACTGAAAAACATGAGTGCATGCTTGTTTAGTTGCATCATCTTTCGGATCCAACTTGAACCTCATCTGTTGAAAAAAGAATGTGGGTCTTATTAGGAGGAAGCTAGAAAGCATGGGACATCGCAAGATAATATTACTAATTGCGATGGATAACATTACTTACGGATAAATGGTCAAGGAAGATGTTAAACTGGGTATTGTCTTTCTCATTCTTGTACTAGATCCACGTTGGGAGGATACGTGCATGACATCTAATGGCAACGGATGCCTCTGATACTAACTTGGCTGACTCTGTAGCATCACGTGGCCTTTTTAAACCTGCCTCAAAATGGATCTCCATTCTTCCTCCTTTAGATTTTGTTAATCTGTCAAGAATTATCCCTGATGTCCGTTTCCGCTTGCGCCATGGTGCTAGTTCAACAACGAATATGGAAAGTGTTAGTGTACATCAAACTATGAGAGTACATATAAAGGAGCATGCAACTGCAACTTGACTCAGTCAGGTACCGTCTTGGTGTTGATTCTCATGAGGTTCATCTGATCTTGCCAAGTCCTGTTGTGTCAGCAGTGCTTCGGAAGTAGTGTTAGGTGTGAAGGTAGCTTGGGAGCCGGCCAGTTCCGAAGCAAACGAACGAGTAACTCGTTGAGATGCTGGTACAGTTGAAGCGGATGCTGCAGCTGGTGGAGGAGGTGATACTGTGTTTGTAGATTTAGCCGGTGGACTTGGACCTTCTACTGCACTATAAGTACCAGCAGAATCTGGACGACAGATCCCTTTCCGTTTCTCCCGACGAGTAACACCACTCCCTACTATATTATTTTCCTTGCTCTTTTGACTTTGCCATGTCAAGCCGTACCCACAAACACAAAAGAATAAAATCGCTCGTCAGAACTCATTGATGCATGATACAGACAAGCAATACTTTGATGTAAGACAACCGTATGAGGATGGAATATTGAAGAAAAACAGGACGGCATGACATATTCACAGCTACGATGTGTAAACTAAGCAGAAGGATTTTCAAGAAAATAGAAATAATGCAATCTAGACACCATATGAAAGATGCAACCAATATTACTCTGCCAAGTTAAAAGTGTCTCGTCATAAGTGGCAATTCGAAAAATTAGAAGCAGTACAACGTAGAAATCAATGCAAGATGCAACCACTATCAAACTGCCATGTTAAAAGCATCCAATCATGGGTGACGGATGTGGGATACACAATAACAGTACTTTGATGTAAGAACATGGTATGATAGATAGATGCAGTGTATTGTAGACACTGAACGCCATGTCATATGCACATGTATAACGTATAAACTCAGCATGTGCAATTTAATCAAAATAGAAGAAATACAGGCTAGACAACATGTGCAACATGAAACCAATTATCACACTATCAACTTAGAGCAAGCACCTGCGATGGTGGAGTACGGGAGATGAACTCATCATGTAGACTTGGGACTTCAACTTCATTAGCAGTAGCAGTGGCAAATCTAGAGAGTCTCTGTTTGCGTCGGTGCGGAGGACCACCAACATCCCCTAACTTACTCTTTTCCTTCCTATTTTCTGATATTGCCTTATGAAGTCAAAACCACAAGAAGATGAATAAAATTAGCTCTGCATAATTGGTTGATGCATGATACAGACGAACACTACTTTGATGTAAGGCAAGCGCAGGATAGGAGGATGGAATATATACAAAAAAGACATTGTTTCATATTCACACATACGATAGGAGGATGGAATATGTATGAAAAAACAGTAAGCGGAAGGCATTTCAACAAAATTAGAAGAAATGAAAGCTAGGCACCATATGAACATGCAACCAATATCACTCTATCAGGTAAAAAGTGTCTCGTCATAAGTGCCATTTCAAGAAATTAGAAGCATTACAAGCTAGAAGACAATGCAAGATGCAACCTACATCACAGTCCCAAGTTAAATGTGTCTTATGGGTAAGTGATCGTTGCAGGTATAAGTTGTAAGCTACGCAGATGCAATTCAACATAATTAGAAGCAATACAAACTAGACATCATACGGAAAACGCTACCATATATAACAATCCCAAGTTAGAGCAAGCACCTGTGATGGTGGAGTAGGGGAGATGTGCTCATCATGTACATGTATGTTCTAGAAACAGGAACACGTATCATATTCATAGGCATTATGTGTAAAGTAAGCAGATGCAATTCAACAAAGTTAGAAGCAATACAAGCTAGACATCATACGCAACATGCAACCACATATAATAGTGCCAAGTTAGAGCAAGCACCTGTGATGGTGGAGTAGGGGAGATGTGCTCATCATCTACACAGCTACGTTGACTGTCCAGCCTTGTGTTGTCTTGCGAATCTTGTTAGGAGGATGGCGGAGTAGAATCTGTAGAGACCCCCTGTTTGAGTTGCTCTGAAGGACCACCATCATCCATTGCCGGACTAATTTCCTTCAGCTGTAATGATTTTGCATTGTGAAGTCAAACCGATAAGAAAAAAAGAATAAAATTCGCTCTTCAGAACTCATTCATGCATGATACTGACGAACACTACTCGGATGAAAGGCAAACACATGATGCGAGGATGGAATATGTATGAAAAACAGGATGGCGTGACATATTCACACCTAGGATGTGGTAACTAAGCAGAAGGCATTTCAACAAATTAGAAGAACTGCAAGCTAGACACCATATGAAAGATGCAACCAATATCACTCTTCCAAGTTCAAACTGTATGGCGTTTCAACAAATTAGAAGCAGTACATGCTAGAAATCATATGCAAGACACAACCAATATCACAGTGGCGACCTAAATGTGCCTTATTATGAGTGACTGATGCAGGATATGCAAGAATAGTAGTCTGATGTAAGAACATCGTGTGATCAGATATAGTATGTTCTAGAAACAGGAACATATGTCATATTCACAGGCATTATGTGTAAAGTAAGTAGATGCAATTCAACAAAGTTAGAAGCAATAGTGCAAGCTAGACATCATACGCAACATGCAACCACATATAATAGAGCCAAGTTAGAGCAAGCACCTGTGATGGTGGAGTAGGGGAGATGTGCTCATCATCTACACAGCTATGTTGACTGTCTAGCCTTGCGTTGTCTTGCGAATCTTGTTGGGAGGATGGCGGAGTAGAATATGTAGAGAACCTCCGTTTCAGTTGCTCGGAAGGACCACCATCATCCAATGCCTTGCCAATTTCCTTTAGCTTTATTGATTTTGCATTGTGAGGTCAAACCGACAAGAAAAAGGAATATAATTCGCTCTTCAGAACTCATTCATGCATCATACTGATGAACACTACTCTGATGAAAGGCAAAGTCATGATACGAGGATGGAATATGTACGAAAAATGGACGGCTTGAAATATTCACACCTATGATGTGGTAACTAAGCAGAAGGCACTTCAACAAATTAGAAGCACTGCAAACTAGACACCATATGAAAGGTGCAATCAATATCACTCTGCCAAGTTAAAACTGTCTCGTCATAGGTGGCGTTCATCAAACTAGAAGCAATACATGCTAGAAATCATATTCAAGACGCAAACCAATATCACACTGCCAACTTAAAGGTGTCCCATCATAAGTGACTGATGCAGGATACACAAGAAGAGTAGTTTCATGTAAGAACATGGTGTGATAGACAGATATAGTATGTACCAAAAACAGGAAAGCATGTCATATTCACACGTATCATGTGTAAGCTAAGCAGATGCACTTTACACTAATTAGGAGAAATACAAGATAGACACCATATGCAACATGCAACCAGATATCACACTGCCAAGTTAGAGCAAGCACCTTGGATGGTGGAGTAGGGGAGCAAAGACTTGGACCTTGTAATGCACTATCAGTACAAGGAGAATCGGTACAGATGCTCCGTTTATGTTGCTGCAGAGGACCACCACCATCGCCTTCCTTACTCTTTTCCTTCCTCTTTCTTGATTTTGCCTTGTCAAGTCAAACCCACAAGAAAAAGGAATAAAATTTGCTCTTCAGAACTCATTGATGCATGATACTGACGAACACTACTTTCATGTAAGGTAGCCGCATGATAGGAGGATGGAATATGTATGAAAAACATGATGGCGTGACATATCGACATGTATGATGTATAAAGTGTAAACTAAGCACAAGGTGCTTGAGCTTGTTAGAATCAATGCAAGCTAGGAACCATATGAAAGATGAAACCAATATCACTCTGCCAAATTAAAAGGGTGCCCTAACAAATGTATTTGACCAAATTAGAAGCAATACATGGCAACAGGCTAGAAATAATATGCAATATGCAACAAATAAAGGTGACTCGTCGTAAGTGATTGATGCAGGATACAAAAGAGAGGTAGTTTCATGTAAGAACAAGGTTAACACATAGATGTAGTGTGTACCAAAAATAGGAAGGCATGTCATATTCACAGGTATAATTTGTAAACTAAGCAGATGCAATTTACCCTAATTAGAAGCATTACAAGCTAGACACCGTATGCGACATGCAACCACATATCACACTGCGAAATTAGAGCAAGCACCTGTGATGGTGGTGTGGGGGAATTGCGGTCATCAACTAGAGAGCTACGTTGACTATCTTCATTTAGCCTTGCTGTTTCTTGAGAATCATGTGGGGAGGATGACACCGCACTCTTTAAACGAGTATGACATCTCACAGTAACCCACTGGGGTGACTATCTCATCATAAGTGATTGACGAGGGATACAAAAGAGCATTAGTTTGATATACGAACATGGTTATTAGACATATGTAGTATGTATCAAAAATAGTAAGGCATGTCATTATCAAAGGTATAATGTGTAAAGTAAGCAGATACAATTTAACCAAATTGGAAGCAATACAAGCTAGACACCATATGCAACATGCAACCACATTTGACAGCGTGAAGTTAAAGCAAGCACCTGGGATGGGTGTGTGTGGCAATTGAAATCATCAACTGCAGAGCTACGTTTACTGTCTTCAACTGCTGACACTGCACCCTTTAGAGCGCTGAAACGCTTAGTGCTTATCTTCGAATTACACTGGAGCGACTTCTGTCTTTTCTTTTCTGCATTCATCAACACTGCGTCAGAGTCTGAAATACCCATGCATAAAAAACAATAGTGTGAGTATGGGTGAAGTGTGTGCACAAATAGTACAGTGTAAAGGTAGCAGATAGTAGGTCGGTGATAAATAAATGACGGGAGACATATGATAGCTCTACAACATGCATGGCACACTAAATTACTACAGGATTCTATGAAAATAACAGTCGACTGAAAACAAATAGGTCAGTCCATTTTTTCTGCACCGTCCGATGTACAAAGAACGGGTAGATCGCCATCATCTACCTCCAGCCAGTCAGTGTTGACGATCTTCCTCGAAACGCCAGCGACCACTGGCCCAGTCCCCTGCCTACGCCCTTCCCTCGACCTCACCGCACCGTTGTGCTTGGCCCCGCCCCCAGCCATCCATTCAAGCCCCGCCGACCTCTAGATCGGGCGCAAGCAGCTCCTTCGCACCACACCCCTATGATAGACGTCGATGCGCCGTGTCAGGACCCTGATTCCAAGTCGCATCGATCTAGCCGGTAACACTTCATATCACTTTGCGGCCTCACGCACGGTATCTCACGGGTGTCGCCTTACCATGGCCCGGAACCGTTTGCACCTTTTGGCTCACGTATATGATAGTGTTGCTAGCATCCATATGACAGAGAACCCGGGCCGACATGGCTAGTTGTGAACCCAAAGCGGCACAGACCTATGGAGACAGGCATACATGAATCACATCGAGCATGTCGGTCATCAGCGAGTGATTCCGGGCTGTAGCACTGGGCTAATAGGACTCCGGGTATCACCGCGTGACATTTCCCCAAAGGGACAGACATAGGAACGAAGTGAAACACATGCCGGCCAGTCAAGTGTCCTGAGCAGTAGTGCTGGGCTAGCAGGACTCCGGTGAACCGGGCTGTAGCGGACTACTATGGCTCGAGGAACACTAGACTACATTTCCCCATAAGAAAGGCTGCCAAGGATAAACAACTAGATTGTCGGATCCCACTCATACCAAGCATTTCAATCATACACACAATATGCCCGATATGAGTACATACAACATGGCATCACAACAAAACTCTACAACTCAAGTACTTTATTTAAAGGCTCCAGAGAGCCATACATAACATGTTCATACACATAGGGGTCACATGACCCGACACTCAAGTCATACAAACATACAAGCACATGCGGAAGCAACTAGTCTGAGTCGTACAGACTCTAGAAAGAAGGAAGGCTTCTCGAAGCCTGTCTATCTACATAAGGCCCTCCATGGCCAGGATCACCACCTGGGTGGCTAGTCACTCGTCGACGTCAAGGTCTACGTAGAACCCATCGGAGTGGGCGGTGTCGTCTGAAAACAGTAATTAAGCAAACATGAGTACAAAGGTACTCAGCAAGTCTTACATCAGATCCTACTATACATGCTTATCCTCAAGAAGGTGGTGGGGTTAATGCAGCAAGCCAACTTTGACTCTTGGCTAAGCTATCCTACGGAACTCCACCAGTAAAATAGTTTTCGCACACGAGTCCACTACTCACCATCACAATACTCCACCGGGGATCCTCCCTCGTCATCCTACGAGAGGGCCATCCTCGGTACTCACGCTTATCTTGAGTCTTTTATTAGTATCCATTGACTTGTCTATGAACTGTATAGGCAACCAAGTAGTCCTTTACCGCGGACGCGGCTATTCGAATAGTTTTATACCCTGCAGGGGTGTACTTCTTCATACACGCTTTCACCACTTACCGCCGCTTACACGACATGTACTCGGCAACCTTCAAGCGGAAGCCTAGTGAGGGTGTCGGCCACGGCCTACCTAAACACTTAAGTCTCTAGTCCAGGTTTATCGCCTATCCAGGTTCCATCCGCAGGGAGTCCGGCCGAGGTTTCCACATACGGCCCCGAACGATGTGAACAGGGTTCCCGAGACACCAAACGGGTGACTCGGTACACCGTGCCACGATGTATCTACCGCAACATAGCCCACCCCTAGGGTCAGCGCTACGCACGGCCGCCAACACATAACCTACAAACACCAGAAACTATTTGCAACTCCTGGACAGAGTACTAGGGTGGTTAAGAAGCCGAGAGGGTCCATTTGTTTTGGGCCCAATGTACGGTAGTAACTGCATCTTAAATCACACATACAGATCTCAGTTCTTAGGGACGGCCTCAATGAAACAACCCACCATGTACTCCTACATGGCCTCTCATCGATACCTTTACCAAAACATGTTCAACACCTCCCTCACATTACCGACATAAGCATTTCACTCTAGCCCATCACCCAGATGAACCAGACCTGACACAACTCTAAGAATAGCAGGCATAGCAAGGTAGGAATCACATACATGGCTCAATCAACTCCTACACATGCTAGTGGGTTTCATCTAGTTACTGTGACAATGACAGGTCATGCAGAGGATAAGGGTTCAACTACCGTAGCACACAGCAGTTTGAATCGCGTTGTCTTAATGCAGTAAACAAGAGCAGAAGCGAGAACATGGGTTTGTATCGGAATGATCAATGGTTGCTTGCCTGATGGAGTGGTAGTGGGATACTGCCCTTCAGTTGGATACTCGTGAATATCCTCGGAGGCAGAACCTACCGCGAAAAACACATCGGAACACAATCAACACATGACGATATGCAACAATATGATGCATGCTATGACATGGCAATATGAATGTGTCTTGGCCTAATGCAAGTTATAATAGAAAGGAATGAACTCATTTGAATCTAAGATTCAAATATTAGCTCATTAAACATGGCCTTAATAGTGCATTTCCTTATTCTGCTTAAACAGCAAGGTAAACTTGTTTTGTCATGCATGAAACCATTACAGATGGATAGATTGAATTTTTCTAATCATTTTTCATATATAAATCTTTGCATTTGGAGCTATGGTTGATTTTCTATGATTTTTAGAAGTTTTAACTATTTTCTGGAATTTCCTGAATAAAGTTAAATCCAGAAAATGCATTACTGCGTCAGCATTGTGTCATGCTAACCTCAGCAAGTCAAAGGCGCCAGCCCAGGTCAAACCTGACTGGTGGGACCCTTCTGTCAGCCTCTCAGCTAATTAACAGGGTTAGATTAACACTAATTAGCTGTCAGTGGGGCCTGGGCCCACATGTCAGTGACTAATTCAATTAAAATTAATTAAGACTAATCCTAAATTAGTTAGCAGATCGGCCCCACCTGTCATAGACTCAGGGGGGGTCTACCTGGGCCCACCTAGGGGTCAAACTGGGTCAAACTCGCCGGCGTTGAGCCGTCGGCGAGGCCGAGACGGCGGAGGGCTTCGGATTTGGTCCTCCGGTGACCAAATCGACGACGGAGACGTGCTACGCGTAGCTGGGGCTCGTGCGCATCTAGTGGGGCAAGTGGTTGGACACGGGGACGCCGGAAACGACGCCGGCGACGACCTTGGCGGTCGCCGGAGTTCGGGCGTGGATGGATTCGACGCTACGGTGCACAGGAGGAAGAGCTGGTGGTGGCTACGGGCTCCTGGTGCTGCACTGAGCACAACGGCGAGCTTGGCTTCGAGCCACTGTGGCTCTGGCCACGACGGCGCCATGGCCGACGGCGGGGAGCTCTCGGGTGCGGTGGAAACGGCGGCTACAGAGGCCAAACGAGCACGGGAGCTAGGGGGAAAGGAAGAGGAGCTCACAGCGGAGTCGGAGAGGGGGTCAGCGAGCTCGGGGAGGTCCTGGCGACAACGAATCGAACGACGGCGTCCGGCGGCCGTGGACGGGGAAGAAGGGCACCACGTCATCTTGGGGTCGTCCGAGCTTGCGTGAGTCGACGGAGAGGTTCAGGGCGACGAGGCGGAGCGATTGAGCTTGTCGGAGGGGCGAGGGAGGGGCTCTGGTGGCAACTACGGCGATTGGCGGCGAGGGACGCGCTCGGCCGTCGTGGGAGAGAGTGAGGGAGACGAGGGGGGGGGAGTGCGAGAGGATGAGAGGGGACGTGGGGGTCGCGTGGCACCTCTAGGCGTCTCCGTGCGTCGGCGGAAGCAGGAGGTGGCCAGCGCGTGGCCGGCGCGCGGCGAGCACGCGTCCCTGCCTCCTGGCGCGAGGAGGACGATGACTGGCGAAGCCAGTAGGTTGGGCCGAGCCAGGTGGGCTGGCCAGCTCAGGTAAGGCCCAGGTGGGCTTCCCTCTCCCTTTTTTTAATTTGTTTCTGTTTTTCTAATTAACTGCAACTGTTCGGCTTTATTTAAAATACTAAAACGTTTCCAAAAATCCTAAAAATAATTGTGGGCTCTGTTTAGATTATTTCCAACAGCAAACATTTATTTCCAGAATTATTTGGGCATTTAAATTATTTCATAGCATTTAAATGCCCAAATTCAAATACTTATGATTTAATTCAATGACCTTCTGTTGACCTAGAAAAATGTGCACCAATTTTGCCAGAGGTTTTAACCCAAGACAAAGAGGGTGAACTTTTTAGAAGGGCATTTCAGGTTCATTGAGAATAATTTTAGTAAACCCTAGTTGTTTCCAGGGGGGTGTTGGGGGTTTCTGCCTTCCCCATTTCAAACTTAAAAGAAATTTAAACATGATGCACACTCTAATGCTTGAACTAGCTAGGGTGTGACACGCCGCTTCCCCGGCGAACAGGTGGACTAGGTGCTCCGCGCGCCTAAGCGGGTGCTGCTTCTTTTAATTGCGGTTCGACTGACCCTGAATTGAAATCCAGGCGGGCTACTGACCTGTAGCAAAGGTGAAATAGTAAAGGGAGGAAACCTTGTGCATTTAGTATCACGAAGAAGATGCAGTAAGAAGCACTCAACTATTTTCTTTCGTGGGATGAATATGGTGTGAGCAGAGACGTAAGGTTTGGCGAATAAGGGAAGAGGAGTACCTCTTTCTGCTGGCAGTGTTGTGTCCTCCTTTTGTTTTTCCAACAATCTTCTTGTGGTTCGCTGGAAACAAGAAGTTGTGGAGGATGGTGGAGCCTTGGACGAACCCACGGCCAAGTTGTTGAGTGTGGTGCGGTGGCCGTCTATCTGCGGCGGGGACCAGATCCGAGGCGATGAACGATGGTGTAGCGGGAACAGTTCCGGTGCAGTGGATGGTTGCGACAGTGGAGCGACAGCAGTGAGGCGTAGGACGGCGTGGTCGGAGTGGTTCTGGTACGGCGCACATCGGCGTCGGCGTCGTGGAGGCAGCTCTACCTCGGCTTCAGTTGCTAAGTCTTTGAGGCCATTGCGGTTGCGGTTGCGTTGGACGACAACGTCGGGGATGCTACATGATGGAGGAGGGCGGCGGTGGATTGGGCGCTATGGGGCGGAGGATGGAGGAGGCTGGGGTTTCGCGGCTGGTGGAGAGGGCGTTTTGGCGCCCACGGAGTATGAATGGGGAAACGGAGGGAGGCGGGGAACTAAGGGGAACAATGTTTCGGTTTGGGACACGCTTGTTTGAAATTTGGCGAAAGTTACAAACTTTGTTCCCGTCTAAAATTTCGGACATATTGCGGGTTGGGGGTAGGACAGTAATCTCAGGTGTCCCAAATGTGGGCGGGATAGATTTCGGCCGAGAGCATGGGTGTTTAGGCGCCCACGGCGGATGAATGCTTCTCGGAGGCGGTTGAGACTGGTGTCATGGTGAAGTTACAAACCTACCCCCACTACTAGGGAAAACCTTATACACAGAATCTTAGCAGCTGTGCGGTCTAAAAACAGACGCTACTGCTAATTAGTAGTAGCGAGCTTCAGAAAACCGCGCTACTAATAGCACGGTAGCAGTAGCGGTCTAGGTGAAACAAGCGCTACTACTATAATTGCCACGGCGTTGCCCCCAGGCTAGATATAGTAGTAGCGCCCTTCCGAGGATGCGCTACTGCTAAAGTACTTAGTAGCAATGTTTTTCTTCAAAACACGCTACTGCTAAGTATTGCACCTAATTAAGTTTAGTCCCATACTGCTAAGCGAACAAGGTGTTTACCACCTTAAATATGTTACTTCTCAAACTATCTCGAGCACTTGGTCTTCATTGAACTATATGTGTAGGATTTGTGGCTGCAATATGAATCTTCACCTGCACCTATACAGGTACTGTGAGGATTCATGTTGACTATTTGGATTCTACACAAAAAGAATGATGATGAGCAATGTATATATTTGAAGTTTTTACATGCTTAGACTTAGCAGTAGTGTTTTTTCAGGGCAAAGCGCTACTGATATTATAAAACAGAAAGGAATAGCTGTAGCGTGTTTCGCTTGACACGCCATAGCTAACTTAGCTATAGCGCGTTCCGTCAAAATGCGCTGTTGCTAGTTTGACTTAACCCCCGGCCGCGCGGGCTCAAAATTTCGCTAAGTCCTTCCCCTCCACTTCCCCCTCTCCCCCAACTGCTCCATCGCCGCCGTCGCCCTGCCGCTCTCGACCTCACCGCCGCCGCCCGCCACCGCCCTCAACCTCGCCGCCGCTTGCCGCACACCCTCGACGCCGCCCCTGACCCCGACATCGACGCAGCCCTCCGCCGCGCGCCCGAGCCCCGACCCCGTCCTCGACGCCGCCTGCCCCTCCCTCGCTGCAGTCACCGTAAGGCTCTACCTCTCCTCTTCCATACCCTCCTCTCTCTCTGCTAGGGCAATTCATATATGTGTTGATGCTGTGTTGATGTTCATATGAACCCTAGATTTGTTTAGGGCAGTAGGCATTTTTTAGCATTTAGGAAAAATTATTAGCAATTTTTTTTGGAAATTAGCTAGGGCAAATTTTTATGAAAATGCCTAAACAGTAATTTCATTCAAAAAACAAAAAACAGAATTGTTTTTCTTTCAAAAACTTGGTTAAACTAATTGTTGCTATGTAAACAAAAAAACAAGATTGTTGTTATATGATATATGTCATTGATGTTCATTTGCATATTCCATTATTGAAGTGGTTCGATTGTACCCAAGTGGCTTTGTTGTTTCCAGGGAATGAAGTTGAGTGGCCTATGTTTTGCCGGAATGTTGATTCATTTCCGTTCCGGCAAATTTCAGGTTCTCGATTTGTCCACTTTTTAGTAAAAGTCATGTCGAAATTTTCCGTGAATTTTGGCATGACTTGTGCTACAAACTAGGACATATCGAGTGCCCGGGATTTGCCGCACCGGGAAGGAGTCAACATTCCTGCAAAGCATAGGCCTTTTTTATGTCATTATTCATTTTATTAGGTATAGAATTAATTGACTAGATTTAATTGTAAGAACTAGTTGAATTAATAGAACTAGTTGAACATGTCACATTTGTTGTTATTTTTTTAGTTAAAGAATTTTTTCCCGCATCGACGTCGACGATGCCTATGCCGTATCCTCGTCGTCGAGTCGACAGAGGACACCTGCGTCACTAGATGGGCCATGTCCGGGACTGAGCTCCGCCGGGGTGGTACTGGGAGGCGCTACCTATCGGGGGCGCAGGTTGGTGAGGACCCAGCCTGTCGTTGACCCGAACCTTCTTTGGTGGCGGTCGCGTGGGCCAGTGATGGTACAGAGGCTCGATGACCCCGCGGAGGTGGTGCATCACCGTGTCAGTGAGGAGGACGCGCACGTCCGTCGCTACTTGTTTGCGTTGGAGCACATGTTCTCCAATACCTGGCAGGTTCTCCAGGGATCTCACTAGAGCTATGATCCTGTGATGGTTCCTTCTCTTTGGGTGTCCACCGCCCGCGCCGATACCCGTCGTGCGCTAGGGTTTTAGTTGTATTAGTGATGTTATATGTATGATACTATTCGGGGTGTATTAGTGATAATATTCGATGATGTACAGACGCATGGGATGATTTACTTTTACTTATTGAATGCATGCTAATTTGAATACTTATTTATTTTACGATTTGGTTTTTCTTATTGAATGCTCATGTCAATATGAGTCCTATAAGATATTTTGAGTATCCTGGTAGTTGTCTTCGATCGATTTTCAATTAATGTTTCAACTATGAACATAGCAAATGTCTGACAACGAAAAGGATTTCAGTATTTGCAAATACTGCGAAGACGAGCGCGGCCTGTGCCATGGAATCTTCCTAGATGATGATAGGCACTTCAGCATCAAGCTGGACGTGAACTTCGAAGTGGATACAGTAAGTCACAATGACAAGTCTTTTTTCGTAATTAAGCATGAAATCTGCTTCATTTGCTAAGTCATTATGTTTCATGGCTTGAGGATCTTGATACTGTCAAGACAATTTTTCTTCCTGCACTTAGAAATGTTAGTACTGAAAACGTGCGACCAATAGTGTTTTTAATGAACTACGGTCACATCTATTTAGGAAAGATGGTAAGATTTTTACTATTTGTCCTCAGTGCATCTTTTGCATACATTATTTTTAAGCTAAACTTCATTGCTAAGTATGTTTCTATACGATGTTCTTCAACAGGGACTCCCGATGAATGTTGTGCCTCATGGGATCGAGACTAAAGGTACCATGAGTATTGTTAGCTTACGGCCAAGATATCCTACAATGCATTTTAGTGCATTTAGGATTTCTAATAGCGAGCAATGCTTAATAGTGAAAGACTGGACCAAATTTGTGATGGAGGAGTGCAGGGAAGTACGAGGGGGCAGCAATCAAAAGCGCATCCCACGATTAGGAGACAGGTTCATCTGCATGATCCAACTTGATGAAGGAGGAGAGCTACACATGTTTTATGTTATTTTACCTGAGAGAGAGCAGCAGGAGTGATTAGCTAGCTAGATATGAGTTTGAAGATGATGATGTGCTACACTATGACTATGATGATTAAATAGCTAGTGTTGGTGGTAATGACTATGATGATTATTATTAGCTAGTGTTGGTGGTGATTATATAGCTACCGCATCTAGTGTTGGTGGTGATTAGCTAGCTAGAATGAGTTTGATCGGATGATGATGTGCTACACTATGACTATGGTGATTAAATAAATACTGTTGGTGGTAATGACTATGATGATGATTAAATAGCTTGTGCTGGCGGATTAGATTCAAGTGGAGGCAACATGTGGTGCACATCAAAAGTACTACTAGTCCAAACTAGATCAAGTTTGGATTAGTAGTATACTTTTGACATGCACCACATATTGCCTCCACTTGAACCTGATCCACCTTCATTTGACACACTGTTATGAACATAATGATATAAACCTCAAAATTGGTATTGTACCAAAATTTGTATAACGGCGTATAAATACACTAAAAATAAAAAAATGAAAAAAGAATACTAGTAGCGATGGATAGTAAACACGCTGCAACTAGCTAGATTAGCAGCAGCGCGGGAGAGAATAAGCGCTGCCGCTATGTGTCTTAGCAGTAGCGCGTGTCGCACGCGCTAGTGCTAAGTAATAGCTGTAGCACCTTATTAGTAGCGCGACAGCCCGCGCTACTAGTGGGCATTAAACCCGCGCTACTACTAGGGTTTTCCCTAGTAGTGCCCGGTTTAGACCTTTGGACATCGGGCCGATAGACTACACGGGCCAGAGTCAGGACAGTAATTTCCTACCACCAAACATTAGTCTCACGCGGTTTTGGGTGACCATAGGCCTATTTGGCGCTTCATTCAATATTTGGGAGCAGAAGCATTAACGTTTTCGGTTCTCTTGAATTGCACTTTTAGGATTTGTCAAACTTCAGAAATCTTTACTCTTGAAAATCCTAAAGCTATAATTATTTTGAAATGGAGGGGGTACATTTGAATATACATTGTACACGAGTATATATTAAAAAATATGCAACTTACCTCAGTTCATGCATGGTTCCAGATATAATCTCCTTGGTTGCAAAAAAAGAAGTTGGACATGCGTATGAATATATATAGCATGTTCAAACGCACAACAAAGATTGATTGCCCCTTTTACATCTGATTTACAAATGCCATTATCTCGGGTTCAAATAGATGGATGCACTTCCTATGAATTCGAATCTTCGAAACCCCCTTTATGTTGAATTCGACATGTATTCTATTTCGTAGCTAGCAATTTGAAATGTATCCATGCAAGTGACAGATGTATAAAGTGCTTCACACTAACAACATAGAGTGCACTAATTAATGTTTATATATGAATTGAGAAAGCATCCATTGCCTGTATTTCAAACTGCTCTCACTCTATGGATCGATAATATGAAATAAACACATGCACATGCTAGAATTCAATAGAATATGGGTGTCTGATAGACTGATTTTCGTCCACACACAATTTACAAAATTCATGATCTCATCCAAAAATAATAATGCCATTTATATTTTAATTTAATGCATAGAACCACCTTTTACACGTAGATGCACTATGCATCGGCCCGTTCTCACAAACGCTTTATATATATCTCTATCTACCGCATAAGTGCACACACTTCATATGCATCGGCATTACTCTTTCACACATGCTCACAATCTCTCTCGGGGTGTCGGGGAGTCTCACGCACATGCTCTCTGTGTATCTCTCTCTCTCTCTCTCTTTCTGACTACTATGTACCACTCTTTTCACTAATCTCAGTTGGAAAACACTATTTCTCTCACATGCATATATACACATGCACGGTCTCTACTAGCCCTCTATACGCACATATATGTGTCCCGCACACACATTATCTTTAGGCCTCTCTCGCACACATTGCCCCCCCCCCAGACACACCTCTCTCTTAGTAGTTGGCAGATATGATTCCGTCATATCATTCGGTAGGATATCCCTGACTGTTAGGCTGGATGGTAATACAAGGCAAAGTTTTACCCTAGTTTGGACCCTTGCAGTTGAGGAAAAAGCCTACTCCTGGTACTGTATATTAGTGATAGGGGTGTGTACAAAGTACACGTGAATACTAGGCATTGTGCGTGTGTGTATACTATTGACGAACTAGCCCCCAAGCTTCAATCATATATAGTCGGCTTATCACCAGTGGGGATAGAGTTCTCCGCGACTCTGGTAGCTAGCTTCATGTTGTAGGCCGAGTCCTCCACATGGGTCTTTGTATAACGCGTCTCGGTCCAACGTGTGTGCCGTAGGATGGAACCGACCCATGAGTCCTCATGTTGACTCACCACAACTAGAAATGATGTGCCCACCACACCACACACACAATTGGCCACTAAGAAAATAAGCATATACAATAGTACAATGTTATACATGAAAGTTAATTGCATGGTGCGTCCAAAAATATTTGTTCTGCATTGTGAATGTTTATATATTCTCCTAAAATATTAGTCACGGGAAAGAGAAACGAAGGGCATATCTCTCCTTGTCTCCACCGGACACCCCCTCTTTCTATACCACTTTCACGTACGCACACAAACTATCTCTCTGTCCTCTCAAAGTATGCATGCCCACGACACATTCACACGTGACGGTCACTGTATTTCAAGCTAAGGCACTATACGGTCACTGGACTTCAGAATATGCTCATTGCGGCCACCGTATGCATTCTCGTGGTGATCATACGGTATCTTGCTCATGATACGTCTCCGTATTTTCTTGATGACACTGACGGACTTTGCATTTGATGCATGCTCTGTATATTGTTGACGACACTTACGGTCATTGTATTTGAAGCGAAAGCACGATATGGTCACTGGACTTCAGAATAAGCTCATCACGTCACCACATACATTTTGTCGTGCTAACCAACATGTGGTTGGATGGTTAGGAGGACAATGGTTTCTCGAGCCCACCAGGATTGAAGTCCCGGTGCTCGCATTTATCCTGGGTTAATTTCAGTATTTTCCGGCGATGTGCATTCAGTGGGAGGAGACGTTCCACTCGACTACGAGGAACCTATGGTGACTTCGTAAAATCTCAAGATCATATGCTGGCTCACTCTCTCGAAGGTGCTCATAGGGGTAGGGTCTGCGTGTGTGCGCTTATAGCGGTGAGTGCTTGTGTGTATATATGAGCCCTTGCGTCTGTACCGTGTTAAAAAATACATGTCATGATTATACGATCACTGGCTCACCCGTACAACTCCATATTTTGTTGATGACACAATCAATTGACCAGTCAAACGTTCCATGTGGCGCAACTAGTGTTGCGCCATCCGGGCGCGTAACCGTGGGGCCCACCTGTCAGCCTGTATATGAAAGAAAGAAATGGTAGTTTGAGTCTGTATTGTGTTAATAAAATACATTTTAGGGTGATCATATGGTCACTGGCTCACCATATAGCTCCATAATTTGTTGATGACACGATCAATTGACCAGTCCAACGTTCCACATTCAGCGGCACACATTACCATAGGGTCCACCCGTCAGCGCGTATATGAAGGACATAAATGGTAATAAATTAGTGGTCGGTGGGTACTCGAAGTCGTGAGACCTCTGGTTGGCAGTCGCCGGCGGTGGGGGGCGCGTTGATTGGGCGGTGGGGTGGGGATCGCCGGAGAAAAAGCTCAGCGCCGGGGGGCCTAGAGGGATGGCCGGTGCGGCGGCGGACTGGCAGTGGGGAGTGATTTCGGGGCGGGCGGGGCGGCGTGGCGGCGCGGGCTGGCCGCGGGCGGCATGGGCCGGCGGTTCGGCCGGTGGTGGCTGGCGGCCCAGGGGGGGGAGTTTGATGATAAACTACAGGCCCTTGATTTCGTATCAAACGACTGGAAAATCTAATGACGAGAGATGGAAAAGTCAGTCGACTGACATGTAGCCTCACCCCGTACGTACACATGCACGCACGCAAGACAAGCATGCATGCAGGCGTGCAACACTGACACGTACATATAACGAACACATGCACGCATGCAGGCGTGCAACACTGACTTGTACACATGCACTCACGAACACACGCACGTACGCACACATGCATGCAACATTGAAACATACCATTGCACGCACGCAATACTCGCACGCCTGCATGCACACAACACACGACGCAAGACACACGCTCAACCTATACGTGCATGCACCCTTTGTTAAGGACATGGATTGTTATGGGTATTAATCAATCTTATATGTGATAAGCAGAACATTGATGTTTGCAGCGGTCTTTATGAATCACAACGTATCGAACAGGCTATCAACATAGTAGGCTTATATCTACATGAAAAGGATGACGTCACACTCAATAAACAATTATCGGTTTATGAAATGCCTGCTTCTGACCGCCCTGGCCCACCAAAGGTACCTCTGCTGTGTGCTGCCTGCGTTGGGTCACTGACATGCAGGCCAGGTACCCAAAGAGCCCACACGTCAGTGGAAGAACTGCGCGGTGTCCTACGCCAGAGTCGAGGGCGCCACTCGCTGCACGCCCGGTTGAACACGCCTCATTGCCGCATTCAAACGCCTCCATGAAACCCGCCCGTGTGGAAGCCGAGAAACCCACTCTGGACACGCGTCCGGCATTAAACGCAATTCCGGCCGAGCTCCTCCCATCCGCCATCTATTTAATCTCCTATTTAAACAAGGCCAAACGCCGGCCAAGAATCGCACACCTCCGCCGCTCCCTATCTCCTCCTTCACATTTTGTCCACCCTTACAATGGCTTATGAAGAGTAGTTATTCCGAACAAGCCATTTGTCTAGGTTTGTATCTCTCACACACACCCACATAGGTGGGGGACGTACACGAATAGAAGAGGTGCACGCATGATGCACGTACTCCCGTCTCTTTCCCAACCACACCCGCGCGGGTACACGGTGGAGCTCATTTCTGTACAAAAAGGCAGCCCACGTGGTAATTTGACCGTGTACTGGTTGTCCACTTGGTGGAGGGAGGATCGTCTACCACGGGTGAACAAACAAATTGCGACTTGACACGTTATGTTAAAAAAGAGGCAAACCATGTGGGGCCTACCTTAGAGGTAAGGCTCTATACACTGGATTACTTTTGATGTGTCCCGTCAACTCGCGGAACGAGGAGAAGCTTGCTTAGTACGCCATCTCCCCCGCCCACGGGCACGGTGGCTCGCAGGATGAGGTGAAGCTTGCTTACTAGTAGTAGTATTGTACGCCTTACGCCCACTCCCTCGCCCACGCGCGCGGTGGCTCGCAGGACGAGGAGAAAATTTTACTACTCCCTCCGTTTACTCCTCGTCCCTACTACCTTGGTTAGAGAGATTATCATATTGTTTGGAATATATATGTCCTTTAGTACTCCCTCCATTTACTTATACAAGGCCACTATAAAAAAATACATTTTGCATCTATACAAGGCCACAAATAGTAATCAAGACAAAAGTTACTACTCCCTCCTTTCCAGTTTATGGCTCAATTTCAAAATCTCTCCAACCAAGGTAGACGGTGAGTGGTCGAATTAATTTCGTTATCCTAGTTTGCACAAGTAATTAGTATGCTCGTTTTTCTCAAGAAGTTATGTTTACCGAGGCATTAATTAGAACGAATGCATGAATGAGCACTAAATTTCCATGAACTTCTATCTGCATTGGTGAGTTTTCTCTTGACACTGCTTGCATCGGGTGATCTAACGCACCTCGAAATCCAACATGTGATGGTACTACTACTAGTAGTAGAATTGGGACTTATAAAATGGAAAAACGAATGTTTTTAGATGATCCCTATAAACCCTAGTGGGTACGTACTCCGTAAAATAATATTTTGCCAAAACTAAGTCGCTCAACCTTAATTTGCTTGTTTCCCTTCCTGCCTCCTTGCCTTGAACAGACTATGCCAAACTCCCCTGCCCGCCGCGTGGGAAAAGACCCGCCCTCGCCTTTTTTTAGTCGGGGTTTGTATCGATGGATCGCGCAAAGCAGCAAAAACCCAAGCCGTGTCTTGTACTCCTCCGTCGACGCTCGCTTTCATGGATTCTGTACTTCCTGTCGCCGACATGTGGGACATATAGCAACCGGGTCGACGTGTCAAGCACCAAATAATAGTGCAGAACAGCAAGGGGGACGCACCCCAGTCGTACCACCCTAGTAGTAGTAATGAGCAATGAGACGTCAAATCACAATGTCACACCTTCCCAGACGGACGAAGCAACCATTATTTCACACTTCGGTTCGCCATCATCTCAAACCACATAGTATTGCTTCTGCCTCAAGAGGGACACGCGCATCGCCTTGGTACATCATGACACGTGGGACCGCATGACAGGCCATGCTCCCCCGCCGATCGCTCGGTAAAATCACCTCATTTTTACTACTATACTTCCTCCATATCGGTTTACATGGCATGCACGTCATTCTAGGTTGAGAATTTAACTGGCTATATATGTGATGAACAATATATGTTTAGAAACTACATCCACTTAATAATCCAATGATATACTTTTTGTGACATAGTAACTCATATTTAGTTAGTCAAATGGATGACCTAGAACTATGTGCACGCCCTATAAACCGAGACGCCTAAAAAACGAGATGGAGAGGGTAGTTCAGTACGTATCTTTTTAGATCAATATAGTCGGGATTCACCAAGGAGCAAAACCAAGTGGTAGGCTGCACCTGTCGTGTTGGCGTAGCAACTCAAGCAGGGTCAGTCCGCACATGAAATGGCGACACGCTTAACAGGAACCCTTTGGCCGACATGTGGCTCATCCACCGTCTTGTTCCACGTGCGATACACCAAATTACAGTTCGGAGCAGCGGTTGGAATTGGAAACACCCCGGTCGTAGCGCCGTAGTGGTAGAAAATGAGCGATGAGGGGTCAAATCACAAAGCCCCACCTTTCCCGCATTAAGCTGGACGGACGAAGCAACCATCATTTCACTCTAGGGCGCAAGAGCATAAAGAAAAGAGAAAACCAATGATGTGTGCAGCAGCTACCTAGGGCACCCTAGGGTAGGGGTCTCCAGTACAGATCATTTTTTTGAAAGCGCCTCCACTACAAATCGGCTTCTCCCTCGTCCTCCTGAAGAAAACCAATGACGTGTGCAGTGGTAGGGTTCATAGGAGTACTATTACGGCGTGCGGGGCCACGTCGTAGTAAATGGGAGAGGGATTGAGTTCAAGTCGGCGCCTTAAATATGTGTGGGCCACTTGGTTTTAGGGGAACGAGGCAGCATTTTGGGTTCGGGGACCAGTGGAGATATAGTACATACAAAAAATTGTGGACATAGGTTTGACCGGAAGGCAATGATGCATGGGCCCTGCATTTTGATATACCCGAGGCCACGTGAAGTTTTCTACTCTACTCAAAACTAGTAAGGTACACATGCATTGAACGCATGAGATTTCGAAACCAAATTATGAATAAATACACACTATAGCATGTAAAGCTTTGAGTCATATATGCATGATGTAGATGTTCGTTTAGTTCTTATAGTTCATCTCATTCAAAATCAATTAGTTTTATAAAAATGTTAAGATTCATGGGGTTGTGCATTGTTGTAACATCCCAAAATTCTAAATTTTGGAATGTTATAAACAAATAGATAGATTTGACTGATTGTTTGATTGATTGTTTGAAAGTGAGTGAAATTCGAAACTTTTTGAAAGTTAAATGAGAGGGAATAAAAGGACTTTCCCAAACTTTCACCTTTTTTCTTTTGATCCCCGAGAATTCAAATTCTTTTCATCACAAAACCCTGGAGAGAAGATGACATGACTTCTTCCATTTATTTAAATGACATGGGGTGTTGAAAATATTTGAATTTCATTTGGAAAATATTTCCAATTCTGAAACTTTATGCAACTCAATGATTTTCACGAGAGGAGATAAAATGACTTCTTCAAATTATATGAAATATGAGTTGGGAGTTTCAAAGGATCAAATTCAAAGTCTTTTTGAATTTATTTTCAATTTGGATTATTTGAGTTTTATTCAAATTATTTTTCTCCAAAAATAAAATATATGGAAATTAGGGTAACATGATTCCCTACAATAGAAAATTGGAGAAAAATTAATTTGAAATCATTTTGGTATTTTCAAAATGTTTTTTGTTGGATTTTAATAGACCAGTAGCACTGTTTGAATTATTAGAATTTATGTGTATATTATTTAATGCAAGAAAAATGTTCATGTTGTAGATATTCTTTTTCTGAAAATTTTGATATATTATATGCCTATATAATATTTTTTTTAGTTATTTTGTTTTTATTATTTTAGTTCTCTGAAAAAAAATGTTTATAAAAAAAACCTTCCCGCCAATTGGGCCGGCCCAGCTCCCAGGCCAGGCCGTGGCCCAGCCCACCACCTCGTCGTCCCTGAGCTCGGGAGGGACTCCCGAGCCAGCACGCCGCCGCGCCGTGGCTTCCACGGAGTCCTCCGCCGCCTTACCCCTCCTCCAAGGCCACCTCCTCCCCTCCCCTACTATAAAGCCGCCGCCCCGGGCCCCGTTTCCCTCTTGGTCGCGCCGCCGCCTCCTCCCGCAGCCGCCGCCGCCGTGGTCAACCGCCACCGCCGCCGCTCGCAGCTGCTGCGCCGCTGCCTTGCCGCGCCACCGCATGCTGCTCGCCTCCGCCGCCGCCGCACTGCCTCCCCGCGCCGCCCGCGACGCCCCTCACCGCTGCCGCTGCTTCCGCCGCCACCGACGTCGCACACCCCGCTCGCCGGAGCCGATCCGATCTGCGCCGCCGGTTTTTCTCATAAAACCGCCAAGCCGCCCGAACCGGTAAAACCACCACCCGGTTTTTTTTGTTTTTTTAGATTAGGTTTTTCTTCAAAAAAAAACCCGATCGGTATGCTCTAAATAGCGAACGTTTTCTGTTTAGGCCTTTGTAGTGGACGAATTCGTCACTTATGTTTCTATAGCGGACGTTCGTCAGTTAAGTTTTTCTTTTTCCTGTTTTATTTAGGATAGGGACCTCTTCGTAATTAAAGTTTTTACTGAATAGTCCCTGTTCTTCAAACGGTCATAACTTTTACACCGTTCGTCCAAATCCAACGAAACCAACGCTCACGTCTTCGTTACGATCTCCTCTATCCAGTAATCCAACTCAAAAATGTTTTTGAAAAGTTTAAAATTTGAATTAGAGCAGATTTGAATTCAAACTTCGTTTGATCATAACTTGAGTTTCGTAGCTCCGTTTGAGTTGATTCTTTTTGCAAATCGAAGCTCTTGAACTAAACATTCTAATAAGGCCAAATTCACATAATGTTGGTACTGTTAGAAATTGTTTTATGTTGCAAGAGTTATTTGCTTGGTTTTGAAGTTTTTCGAATCGTCTTCTTCGTTCTTTCTGATCTTTTGAGTGATTGCTTATGTGTGGTTACTACTGCTTGCTTACGATAGATTGACCGGAGTGAGACGAGTAGATCTATCAAGAATTTTTGAGTGCGAATCATCTTCATCAACATTGCGGGCAAGTTCACACTTTGATCATACCTTTTTCTACAACCCAGTTTTATTGCATTAGACCAATCCTCAAACATTGCATGATTAGGATCTAATTAAATCGTGGGATGGGAAGTAGATGAGGAAGTACCTATTACCTGTTTATTATCAAACCCTTGGGAGTTACTATTACGTTATGCTTATATTGCCATGCTATGCTCGTAGACGTGGATTGGGTTTTGAGATTATTTCATGACAGATGTGAGATTGTTAATTAATGGTTTACTTAAGGTGGCAACTTAAACACACATCTGGGTGGATTGAGGCACCTAGGTATTCCAGGACTTGCCTGTCTAGGCACCTGGGTATTCCAGGACTTGCCTGTTTTTCTTTTGGACCGCCACCCAGGCTCAAAGGGATCATGAGATTATTCATACTAGAAACTTCCGTGTGCAGCCACAAGCCATTATGGGCTCTGGCATAGTTGATTAAGTCGTGCGATCTCTTACAGGGTAGACTAGGAGATGTAGGGGAAAGTAGGTGTACCGGTCTATCCAACGTAAGGTGCTAGCGCTTCTGAAAGGCTATGTCTCGGTCATCCGTTTCTCAAACACCATGTAGTGCGAGAAAACCAACGGAGGAGATCGAGTCTTGTGGGGAAAAGTGCGCAAACCTCTGCAGAGTGTACAAACTAATCATGATTAGCCGTGTCCCCGGTTATGGACATCTTGAGTATCTAGTTCTTGGATTATCCTGTTGATCTCATCACATTACTTTAAATAAATATTGTTGGGTTTAATGATGTTACTTAATTGGGATTGAGAATGCTGTCAACCATTCTCAATGTTCAACAACCACCATGATAGTTAAATAAAATTTATTCCTTTGCAGTAGGGAAAAATTGGCTTTTCGCAAAAACCTTATAACCATATAGCTTTTCCACCAGCCAAATATGCATGTAGTGATAGCCTTTATTCATCATTCTCTATGGTGTGAATTTGCCAGTACATTCAATGTACTGACCCTCTGTGGCTGCAACGTCTCATGTTGCAGGATTATCTTACGGCGAGTAAGTGATACGTTAGGGTTACGATTTCTACACTCAACTTTGCCGTTGGTGTTGATGGGAATCCACAACCTTGTTACTTCCGCTATTTTGGATTTGAGGTAATAGTATTTACGTTACTTTTACATGTGATTTACCTTTGTTATAAATCCTCGAGTACTGTGTGTGTCAGCATACCGATCCAGGGATGACACTTAAGCACAGAGACTTGACCCATTCGGGCCGGGTCGCTACAAGATGGTATCAGAGCACATGTTGACTGTAGGACGTGACCCTAGAAACTGGCAAGCCCATAGCAAAGATTTTTCTCTACAACTTTCCCTTTCAAAAAGATCTTTTACCTCTCTTCTCTTCTGAGCTTATTCAAAAATTCTCTTTAGTGAGACCATACCCCTTTCCCCTTTTGACCACTCAAAGATTCCACTGATGAGACCACTCCAAGAAGTACAAGATATCGGACAACTAAGACCACTTCGGAATGAAGAGTATTTTCCGTGCATCTGAATAATGGAAACTACAACGGTTGAAGACCGAAGACAAGTAGAATTTGAAGGCTCTGAAGAATTCCCAGATTTGTATGACCTAGGAAGGCTACCCTTATGGAACTTGATAGATTATGGGAGTTGTCAATGCCCGAGATCAAGGTGTGTTGGAGAAAGACCGGAGCATGTAGAGTTAAGAACTCAAGGACTTGTCAAGGAAAACCCTAAGGCAGGAGATATCAACTATGGAGAGATAGCTCATGGAAATGACAAGAGAACAACCACAGCTATCCAAGAGGTTATCGCCTGCTTATGCTATTGTCACCGTGCTGAGTTAAGCATGCATATGCATGGAAGGATTAAATGGTAGAAGGCTGATGGAGCACCTATCAGCAAGATGAAGTTTTAACCTTAGCCAGTGTATCACCAGGATCTGGAGTGTTACATCAAGAAGTTAAGATGGACCTAAAAGAAGCATTAATTGATAAGGAAGCATTTCGTGAAGAACTTAAGACCAGAAGTTTGAAATGCAACTCCGGAATATTAAAGGATGTCACGAGAGATTTCATGTCAACAGAGATGATCTAGCCAAAGGAGTTGAGAAGGATAAGCACGATCGGAAGAAGCCATTGGAGACATGAACAAAACTCGTAGAGTCAGACGACCTTGCAGATTTATTGACCTTTAGAAGACCAAACCCCTGTTTTGTACCTACGTTAGATGCGACGTTTGTGAGCTGTCATTTGTTTGATGTTTTTTTCGACAGCCACAATAAAATCTGTCTTTTCAAAACTTTTGTTTGTATTGTGTGTATCCCTCCCTATCTCTCTTATCTCACCCCAAAACCCATGGACCCAATAGAGGATGAATGGAGATGAGCTTGTATTTTCGGGACCGATGAGTCAATTGGAGATAGACTGATGGATTCAGAACATGGAGGATCACATGGAGAATAACCCTGTAGTTGGAAATAATATGACCCAACATGCTCTTCAGTGCTTTGAAAGAGGTGCTGCTACTTGGTGGAGAATGTACCAAACCATCAATGGATGGCAAGGAGTAACCACTTGGAAAGAATTTAAGTTGACTTTGCCAAAAGTCTCGGTTTGTGTCCCAGAAGTTGAAGCCTTATGGAAAGGATATGAAGAAACCTTGTGCGTGCAAGATTTGTGGAGAAATCGGACACACCCATAAAGAACACAAGGATGAATGCCCTAATTGTGAAGGAAGTCACCCAGTTGAAGAATGCCCAACTAGGCAGATTACTTGTTTCTTGTGTGAAGGGACTACCCACTACCCTGCTCAGTGTCACATTTACCCCATGGTACAAAGAACCATCCAGCAGAAGAAAGAAGCAACGAGAGGAGCCCTTATGGAAAGTTTAGAAGAACCTGTGATGAAGGAAGATGTGGAGGACACACCCAAAGAAGAGCCAATTAAACCCTGCACCAAGTCATGCTATTCATGTGGAGAAGAAGGACACATCTCCCAGAATTGTTTGAATGGGGATTTAGTAGAATTCCCGACAAAGGAAGTAGAGTATGACCCACTGGAAATAGAAGCTCTGATGGGAATGGAAAAGTCCAGAAAGAGAAGTAGATTGGATTCTAGGAAGGATCTGAGTCATGTCACCTGTTATAAGTGCAAGGAGTCGGGGCACTACCTCAGCAATTGCCCAAAAAGGAAGCCAAGGACCCAAGTAGGCTACGTAATCACAAGGAAACCTCGAAACCTGTCAGTAGTAATATGTTTTAGTTGTAATGGAGCAGGGCACTTTGCCAGAGAATGCCCCAAGGAGAAGGAGACTTGTGCTAGATAGTTGAGTTTGCAACAAAAGAAATGGAGTAGTAGAAGTGAGAACATTTTCTTTTATATTGAGGTGTTGAGTTGAGACATGTAATGGAGAAGCGAGAGATTGTAATCATTTGAGAATGAATAAAGTAGCATCGTTGGTACTGATATGGATTTTATGAGTTGTTACTCTATGAAGAAGGATTTTGACCATTTTGAGGATATGAGAAATATGGTCTATGGAAGATTTGTGCATTTTAAGGGTGGTAGTACCCTGTAAGAACCTTTGACCCCTGGAAAAGATAAGGATACTCCATTGAGTGGATTTCGGACAAAATGAATACGAGTTTTGTCTCGATATGTGTGATACCCCAAGAGTATGTGGGATGAAGTTGGAGACCGTCAGTTGTTTGGACCAAATGTGATCAAGGAGTCAGAAGAGAATGTTAAGTTGATTCGAGATAGACTGAAAGTAGCTCAGTCCAGGTAGAAGAGTTATGCAGACTTAAAAACGCAAGGAGGTAGTCTATGAAATTGGAGACAGAGCATGTATTCGTGTGTCCCCTATCCGAGGAGTTAAACGGATTGGAGTTAAGGGATAGTTAGCCCCGAGATTTGTAGGACCATACCGACTTTTGGAGCATATGGGAGAAGTGGCCAACAAGTTGGAGTCACCCGAAGGACTTTCAGGAGTTCGTGATGTGTTTCACATTTCCCAGTTGAAGAAGTGCAATGCAGAGATGGCCAATATTCCCCTGTAAGGACGCTTGACCCTGGAAAGGATAATGATGTTCCACGAAGTGGAATATGGACTTCATAAGTATAACTTTTTATCCCGGTATGAGGGATATCCCACGAGGATGAAGAGATAAATTACTATTGGATATAAAGGAGGTATGATGTCGGAAATATCGATCAATGGAAACTCCATGATGTGTCTGAGTAATCATGTCCTAGTTTGGTGCCAATAGAAGGAAAGAAGACAATACAATTGGATGGATTCTAAGTATGCTAGGAAGCTGGAAGTTGGATGTTGGAATAGCGATAAGTTGCCCGATGATAAGTTCAAGGACTACAAGTGATGAGGTGTGCCATAACCCACAGGCCCCAGGACCTGCCAAGAAGCAAGCACACTCTTGCTGAAGGAAAAACCCTGGAAGAGGATATGCCCTTATCGATAGACGATCTTATAGGAGTAACGCAAAACCTGAGAGTTGTGAAGGAACGATAGATGTTTGTTTGGCTTGCAGAATCTATGGATATATCCGAACTTGGTTCGTCGACAAGAGAAATTCCGCAATGCTTGTGAGGATGACCGAGTGTTAGAATGCGAGATTCTCTAAACCGTATACAAGGTAATGATTTGGGTGTGGGATGGATTGATCACCATACCGACTTACTCTTATTATTCGCCTTGCTATATGGGATGGTAAATCTAAGCGACTTGCCTATAGTAGAGAGACGACGATATTAAACCTTGTTAAACCTTAGAATGGTATAAGAATTTTTCCCTTGTACACGGCAGCTTTTTGCCAACCGTAGGTTATATGGTGAGGATCAACCCAGACCCATTTCCTGCAGGAGAAACCATAAATTATTGACCACCATGAGATGTCGATAGTTGATTAGTATTGGCGCCAGACCCGTCCGCTAAGAAGACACAGTCTCGGAATAACCTTACCAAATGAAAGGACAGAAAAATTGTGGTAAAGGTTATGCCACTACCGGAAGAGCTCAGAGAAGGAATTTCTCGAGGATCTGAGAAGACCGACACTGTCAAGAATAAGGATGGAGTATATGAGTTTTGATGGAACAGTAACCATGCTTCTAAGGGTGGTAGCACCCCAGACCTCGTGTGATGATCGATGGATTTTGAGGAGACCCCCAAACCCTAACCTATTTCTTGCTAGCCTCTCCGAATCTCGAGGACGAGATTCATTTTAAGGGTGGTAGGTTTGTAACATCCCAAAATTCTAAATTTTGGAATGTTATAAACAAATAGATAGATTTGACTGATTGTTTGATTGATTGTCTGAAAGTGAGTGAAATTCGAAACTTTTTGGAAGTTAAATGAGAGGGAATAAAAGGACTTTCCCAAACTTTCACCTTTTTTCTTTTGATCCCCGAGAATTCAAATTCTTTTCATCACAAAACCCTGGAGAGAAGATGACATGACTTCTTCCATTTATTTAAATGACATGGGGTGTTGAAAATATTTGAATTTCATTTGGAAAATATTTCCAATTCTGAAACTTTATGCAACTCAATGATTTTCACGAGAGGAGATAAAATGACTTCTTCAAATTATATGAAATATGAGTTGGGAGTTTCAAAGGATCAAATTCAAAGTCTTTTTGAATTTATTTTCAATTTGGATTATTTGAGTTTTATTCAAATTAAGTTTCTCCAAAAATAAAATATATGGACATTAGGGTAACATGATTCCCTACAATAGAAAATTGGAGAAAAATTAATTTGAAATCATTTTGGTACTTTAAAAATGTTTTTTGTTGGATTTTAATAGACCAGTAGCACTGTTTGAATTATTAGAATTTATGAGTATTTTATTTAATGCAACAAAAATGTTCATGTTGTAGATATTCTTTTTCTGAAAATTTTGATATATTATATGCCTATATAATATTTTTTTAGTTATTTTGTTTTTATTATTTTAGTTCTCTGAAAAAAATGTTTATAAAAAAAAACCTTCCCGCCAACTGGGCCGGCCCAGCTCCCAGGCCAGGCCGCGGCCCAGCCCACAACCTCGTCGTCCCCGAGCTCGGGAGGGACTCTCGAGCCAGCACGCCGCCGCGCCATGGCCTCCACGGAGTCCTCCGCCGCCTTACCCCTCCTCCAAGGCCACCTCCTCCCCTCCCCTACTATAAAGCCGCCGTCCCGGGCCCCGTTTCCCTCTTGGTCGCGCCACCGCCTCCTCCCGCAGCCGCCGCCGCCGTGGTCAACCGCTGCCGCCGCCGCTCGCAGCTGCTGCGCTGCTGCCTTGCCGCGCCACCGCATGCTGCTCGCCTCCGCCGCCGCCGCACTGCCGCCCCGCGCCGCGCGCGACGCCCCTCACCGCTGCCGCTGCTTCCGCCGCCACCGACGCCGCACGCCCCGCTCGCCGGAGCCGATCCGATCTGCGCCGCCGGTTTTTCTCATAAAACCGCCAAGCCGCCCGAACCGGTAAAACCACCACCCGGTTTTTTGTTTTTTTAGATTAGGTTTTTCTTCAAAAAAAAACCCCGATCGGTATGCTCTAAATAACGAACGTTTTCTATTTAGGCCTTTGTAGTGGACGAATTCGTCAGTTATGTTTCTATAGCGGACGTTCGTCAGTTAAGTTTTTCTTTTTCCTGTTTTATTTAGGATAGGGACCTCTTCGTAATTAAAGTTTTTTCCGAATAGTCCCTGTTCTTCAAACGGTCATAACTTTTACACCGTTTGTCCAAATCCAACGAAACCAATGCTCACGTCTTCGTTACGATCTCCTCTATCCAGTAATCCAACTCAAACATGTTTTTGAAAATTTTAAAATTTGAATTAGAGCAGATTTGAATTCAAACTTTGTTTGATCATAACTTGAGTTTCGTAGCTCCGTTTGAGTTGATTCTTTTTGCAAATCGAATCTCTTGACCTAAACATTCTCATAAGGCCAAATTCACATAATTTTGGTACTGTTAGAATTTGTTTTATGTTGCAAGAGTTATTTGCTTGGTTTTGAAGTTTTCCGAATCGTCTTCTTCGTTCTTTCTGATCTTTGGAGTGATTGCTTATGTGTGGTTACTACTGCTTGCTTACGATAGATTGACCGGAGTGAGACGAGTAGATCTATCAAGAATTTTTGAGTGCGAATCATCTTCATCAACATTGCAGGCAAGTTCACACTTTGATCATACCTTTTTCTACAACCCAGTTTTATTGCATTAGACCAATCCTCACACATTGCATGATTAGGATCTAATTAAATTGTGGGATGGGAAGTAGATGAGGTAGTACCTATTACCTGTTTATTATCAAACCCTTGGGATTTACTATTACGTTATGCTTATATTGCCATGCTATGCTCGTAGACGTGGATTGGGTTTTGAGATTATTTCATGACAGATGTGAGATTGTTAATTAATGGTTTACTTAAGGTGGCAACTTAAACACACATCTGGGTGGATTGAGGCACCTGGGTATTCCAGGACTTGCCTGTCTAGGCACCTGGGTATTCCAGGACTTGCCTGTTTTTCTTTTGGACCGCCACCCAGGCTCAAAGGGATCATGAGATTATTCATACTAGAAACTTCCGTGTGCACCCACAAGCCATTATGGGCACTGGCATAGTTGATTAAGTCATGCGAACTCTTACAGGGTAGACTAGCAGATGTAGGGGAAAGTAGGTGTACCGGTCTATCCAACGTAAGGTGCTAGTGCTTCTGAAAGGCTATGTCTCGGTCATCCGTTTCTCAAACACCATGTAGTGCGAGAAAACCAACGGAGGAGATCGAGTCTTGTGGGGAAAAGTGCGCAAACCTCTGCAGAGTGTACAAACTAATCATGATTAGCCGTGTCCCCGGTTATGGACATCTTGAGTATCTAGTTCTTGGATTATCCTGTTGATCTCATCACGTTACTTTAAATATTATTGGGTTTAATGATGTTACTTAATTGGGATTGAGAATGCTGTCAACCATTCTCAATGTTCAAAAACCACAATGATAGTTAAATAAAATTTATTTCTTTGCAGTAGGGAAAAATTGGCTTTTACGCAAAAACCTTATAACCATAGAGCTTTTCCACCAGCCAAATATGCATGTAGTGATAGCCATTGTTCATCATTCTCTATGGTGTGAATTTGCCAGTACATTCAATGTACTGACCCGTTTCGGGCTGCACGTCTCATGTTGCAGGATTTCTTACGACGAGTAAGTGATACGTTAGGGTTACGATTTCTACACTCAACTTTGTCGTTGGTGTTGATGGGAATCCACAACCTTGTTACTTCCGCTATTTTGGATTGAGGTAATAGTATTTACGTTACTTTTTACATGTGATTTACCTTTGTTATAAATCCTCGAGTACTGTGTGTGTCAGCATACCGATCCAGGGATGACACTTAAGCACAGAGACTTGACCCATTCGGGTCGAGTCGCTATAATTGTAAAGCATAAAGTAAAAAACAAAAATGGAAATTCATTTAGAAAAAAAATCAATTATGAAACGGAAGATTCATTCTAGAACAAAGGAGAAGTGCTTGTGTTTTGAGGTTTGTGCATTATGCTTAAGTTCAACCGCGGAGTCTTCTAAATTGTACATGTGGCAGATCTGGTGGAATGTTGATATCCAACGGCCAGTAGTGCTCGGATTTGCCATCTCTGCACTTTCGGATTAGCTTCATCCAGCGACAATCTTTCAAAGTTATTTGCACACTATATAGTTCTTGTGCCATAGTTGCATGTCTTGGAAAAAAGCTACTAGTGGGTTGTACTAGCTATTTCGGAATAGAAGATGTATACATGGAAGTTGTAGGAAAAGGGATGACATGGAGTATCTCAATTCCTATGAGTAGGGATTGGAAAAGAGATGTCATTTGGTTCACATCATAGGAACTTTTCTATTGAATCTAGAGATGACATGTATCTCAATTCCTATGAGGAGGGATTAGAAAAGAGATGTAATTTGGTTCATATCATAGGAACTTTTCTATTGAATATACGCTAATGTTTATTTTCCTTTGAAATTATGGGAGTATAGGAATCCATTCATATGAACCAAGTGGCTCTAAAGCTATAGAAATGATATCATGTTTATTTCCTTTGAAATGTGGAGTATATGAATCTATTCCTATGAACCAATTGGCTCTAAAGGAAAAAAATCCTATAAAAATCCTATCATATAGAGTTCCTATGATATTCCTCCACACCAAAGGATGGTTGAAATTGCTGCAGGTGATACGATGGTCTTTCTTTGTAGACTCCTCCCCCATCTTTATAGCTACCTCTCGAAGATGAATGAAATGATATATATAGGGTATTCTACATGTGCAATTTGGTACACGAAAACTCGGTAAAAAATTTGCGAGGTTCGAATTTTCAATAAAGCTATATGCACTGCATTTTGGAACGGAGGGAGCATACGCCAGTTGCTAACACTCACGTGGAAGATTTGTGTGTAGGAGGAGTGGCTGTTCTGTTAAATAACATGGCAAAACTGACACTGTCGGATGCTGATCTAACGGTTCTTACGGCGTTCGTCAGGAAAAGGCTTGTGGCGAACGTTTGTTGGATAATGATTTATGGACACATGCATTGCATTGGTACGTGCCCCCCTCTCTCACGCACACGCACCCTCATGAGTCATGACTCTCCCGAGTCCTCTCGCACCCACCCTCTATCTGCAGGTAGACGTCACACACATATGTGCTCTTTACACCCTACACTCAGAACTTCTAAAAAACAAAAGACGTCCCACACATTTTATTTTAGCTCACACGTCACACACTTATACTATTACTCTTGCGGCGAACATTCTTTGGGCATAATATATTGTACTCTCACAAAGAGAAGTGGTGCACGCACGCACTAGTTCTCTCACACCCACTCGCGGGTACACGTAGGAGCGCATTTTTTTGAAACTGGTACAACAAAATCACTCCACTATATATAAGCAGGAGCCTTAGCGCTTGCTTTACTAGGGTTCCTCTCGTTCACTCTCTCATGTTCTCCAGATCTAAGCAAGACATAGGTGTACACACTCTCTCTCAGCTCACGGCTGGTCACAAATCTGGCCGGACAACCTCGACCAGGGCAGGGGTGTAGGTGCATCATTCACACTGTCGTCGGCGGCGAGGGAGGAGACCAACGGCTACCCGTGCGTCCCGATCGGCGGCCATGCCGTTCTCTTCGAGAGAGCACCGGCTCCGGGGGGGCTCCGACCCCCTCTTCCTCCGTGCGGTATTGTGGCCAAGATGCGGCCTCCCGACACCGTCTTTGCCACATGCCGACCCTCAGGTATATATTCCTTCAAAACCTGCCTTGCTATACTGCCCCAGCTCCCCACTTGGCTTCGTGTGGATCTTTTTCTACTTCCATCCGCTGTTCCAAAGCCACCTAGACTTTTACTATTATTAGAGGTAAAGCTAGTTCATACAGTCGACTCTAAGAGTTGGTTCAAACAGGGAAGAAAGTGGGAAAGCTGTAGCATGAATCTAGGACTTGGTTCTAAGAGGAAACGGGGGAAAGTAGTAGATACTGGCTACCCAACCGGTCTCTTGGTTGAAAAGACGAGGAAAGCATGGTGGATGGCGAAGGGTGGGGGAAGTGGACCTATCTCTTGGTTGAAAAAGGACGCAAATGAGAATGAGCAGGTCTAGATTTCCTGTGCTCACATAGGAAAATGTCGCCCAGGAGATAAAAAATGGGACAAATGCACACATGTTGCCTGAGTGTTTGCCGCTCTCGGCAACCACATCTGCCTCACCACTTTATGCCCTGCTGTCCCTATGCCCATATCGCTACCGTTAATGTAAAATCATATGAAGCATTAAGCAATGCCACCTAATGTCACTATAAGTAATGGTCTAGTGCCGTCGATAAATTGAGGCAATGCCACCACCATTTTATGAAGTGCTTCTGTCTTGCTTTATTTCCCATGAATTGTGTTTTTGCAGTTACACTTAAATCTCACACCGCTAACATTGCTTCATCCCAGTGGAACTGCACAAATTTTATTGCACATTTACTGACCATACGCTTGTGTTTTGAGGTTTGTGCATTATGCTTAAGTTGAACCATGGAGTCTTCTAAATTGTCCATGTGGCAGATCTGGTGGAATGTTGATGATATCCAACGGCTAGTAGTGCTCGGATTTTCCTATCTCTGCACTGTCGGGTTAGCTTCATCCAGCGACCATCTTTCAAAGTTATTGGCACACTATATAGTTCTTATGCCATAGTTGCATGTTTTGGAAAAAATCTACTAGTGGGTTGTACTATCTATTTAGGAATAGAAGATGTATACATGGAAGTTGTAGGGAAAGAGATGACATGGATCATCTCAATTCCTATGAGTAGGGATTGGAAAAGAGATGTCATTTGGTTCACATCATAGGAACTTTTCTATTGAATCTAGAGATGACATGTATCTCAATTCCTATGAGGAGGGATTAGAAAAGAGATGTAATTTGGTTCATATCATAAGAACTTTTCTATTGAATATACGCTAATGTTTATTTTCCTTTGAAATTAAGGGAGTATAGGAATCCATTCATATGAACCAAGTGGCTCTAAAGCTATAGAAATGATATCATGTTTATTTCCTTTGAAATGTGGAGTATATGAATCTATTCCTATGAACCAATTGGCTCTAAAGGAAAAAAATCCTATAAAAATCATATCATATAGAGTTCCTATGATATTCCTCGACACTATGCTTGAAATTGATGCGGGTGATACGATGGTCTTTCTTTATAGACTCCTCACCCATCTTTATAGTTACCTCTAGAAGATGAATGAAATGATATATACATGGTATTCTACATGTGCAATTTGGTACACGAAAACTCGGTAAAAGTTTGCGAGGTTCGAATTTTCAATAAAGCAATATGCACATGGCTGTTCTGTTAAATGACATGGCAAAACTGACATTATCGGATGCCGATCTAACGGTTCTTACGGCGTTCGTCGGGAAAAGGCTTGTGGCGAACGTTTGTTGGATAATGATTTACGGACACATGCATTGCATTGATACGTGCCCCCCTCTCTCTCACGCACACGCACCCTCACAAGTCACGACTCTCCCGAGTCCTCTCGCAGACTCGCACGTCGCACCCACCGTCTATCTGCAGGTAGACGTCACGCACATATGTGCTCTTCACACCCTACCCTCAGAACTTCTAAAAAACAAAATACGGCGCGCCCATTTTATTTTAGCTCACACGTCACACACTTATACTATTACTCTTGCGGCGAACGTTCTTTGGGCATAGTATATTGTACTCTCATGAGGAGAAGCGGTGCACGCACGCACTAGTTCTCTCACACCCACTCGCGGGTACACGTAGGAGCGCATTTTTTTTGAAACTGGTACAACAAAATCACTCCACTATATATAAAAGCAGGAGCCTTAGCGCTTGCTTTACTAGGGTTCCTCTCGTTCACTCTCTCATGTTCTCCAGATCTAAGCAACACATAGGTGGCCACACTCTCTCTCAGCTCACTGCTGGTCACAAATCCGGCCGGACAACCTTGACCGGGGTAGGGGTGTAGGTGCATCGTTCACGCTGTCGTCGGTGGCGAGGGAGGAGGCCAACAGCTGCCCGCGTGTCCCGATCGGCGGCCGTGCCGTTCTCTCCGAGAGAGCACCGGCTCGGGAGGGCCTCTGACCCCTTCTTCCTCCCTGCGGTATTGTCGCCAAGATGCGGCCTCCCGACGCCGTCTTTGCCACATGCCGACGACCCTCAGGTATATATTCCTTCGAAACCTACCTTGCTCTACTGCCCCAGCTCTCTTCGTGTGGATCCTTTTCTACTTACGTCCGTTGTTCCAAAGCCACCTAGACTTCTACTATTATTAGAAGTAAAGCTAGTTCATACAGTCGACTCAAAGCGTTGGTTCAAACGGGGAAGAAAGTGGGAAAGCTTTAGCATGAATCTAGGACTTGGTTCTAAGAGGAAACAGGGGAAAGTAGTAATATCTGTCACTGTTTAAATAACCGTATTTCGTATTTGCGCAAACAGGGATGTCTGTCTCCATATCGTTTCGGGATGTCTGTCTCCGTATCATTTCTATCCGCGCAATCAAAAGCACACACCTCAGTTTTAGTAGAACTGCGCAAAATGAGATGGCTATCTCTTGTTGCCGTCGTCTAACCACCCGTCTTCCAAGTATTCCTACATTGGAAGTTACTAGGTAGAATGACCAACGCAATATAAAAGAAGTTGATTCGTATGTTTTAATTCTTGATTGCAGTGTAGGGACGAGAGAAAACAATTGCATCCTAGTCCGGAATGCACTTTCTACCAGTTCATCCACGGAACGAGGACTAGCTGGCACGGCTGCACGGTGGTTTTTTGGACAGGTGCGCGGACAAGAGGCATTGTGGTCTGCTTATTTCTGCAAATAGCGGTGCTTAAATTTAGTGGAATGCACAAGAATTTCACCTGGTCAGTACACTACATGGTTCAGTTCAGCATTTCAGCTGTGAACACAATTATAATTGGTTATTCTGGAATGAGAGAACCTAACCCTGAATGGTGGCAACAAGAAAAAACCAGAGTGAACTCCAGGAAATTTAAGCCTGCCGGGAGGCCCTTTGCTCAGAGAAGCCTTGCTTGCTTTTTCCTGATTAGTAAACCTTCTCACAACTTTGTCTTTTGTTGTGATGTTTGTTATGTTCTATGAATCATTGAGATGTATAAAATTGCTTAACTTATGCTTTTCAAGTTTTTATGAAGCCGAGTTTAGTGTGAGTGTTCCACATGAACGCTGGACTAGCGTGTGAACGTTTGGAATTTACATTGTGGCCTCAGTTAACTGCATGAACCACTGTAACAGGATACATAGTTGCTTATATGTCACACAACAGATTGTTGATTGTTAGTTGGTCGATAGCCTAGTGTTGAAGTGAGCTGAGCCAATGTGCCGTGTTTTGCACAACTGCTTACAAGTGGGGTAGAACCAACAGTGTTTACAAGTACTTATGTATATGTCGGCGCACAGTTCTCAAATGAGTACTCTATTTCATCAAAACACACACTGCTCGTATGATATACCGTGACAACTTATGTCTTACCATGCCGTATGCCTGAAAAAACTAGTGAGGACGCATCTATTTTGGCAACAATTATGATGGTTATCACATGATTCATGGGCACACAAAAGTAGCAGTAGTTCCCATAGACGGATTCAAATAGAGTACTAGCCCCGGAGAGCTCGATAACAGGCAAGGTTCGGATAATTAGACACAATCCAAACTACTATTAAACACTAGCTGGGGAAACTATTTCATGCCTCGATCTAATTTGGGTTGGACACAAGACGGACCTTGCCATGAACATCATGGAGGACGTCCGGCAGCAGCTCAATCATGTGAACCTTCATGAAGACAACCTTGTGGCCTTGCCACTCATAAACTTGTTTGTGGAGGCGTGCCACATCATATTCCTGCGTAAGCTTCACAAGAACAGTATGCCTCACAAATGAAGGAGTAGCTATGAACTTCTTGTGCTTCAGTACACCCTGGACAACACGCCTGACAACAGTGAGGCTGGAATACAACTCTTCATTGGTATATGCGCAAATGGCTTCGAGGATCCAACAGCCTGAAAACTCTGTTTTCCCAGTGCGTATATTCAGGTCATCCGCCTCATAGCGAGTGACATGTACAACCACACAATCCTTGTCTGCATCAGGACTCTAATTGAAACAGAAACAAATTCTGAATTACTTTCCAGTATAAGAAATACAAGTTATTTAAACCACTATGTATAGCATGGCATCGAAGCTCATAAAATTTTGCATTATTCATCACCACATACTTAGATGAAAAACCACAATCGAGATCGGCAAAGAAGAAAATCACCTTGGGCAGCTCAACGGGGGGGGGGGGGGACACATCCTCGAAGGGGAAAACTGCTCCTACAGTGCCACGGGGGCTATAACCTCAAACGGGGCGTTGACCATCTCAGTAGTGGCCGTGAGCGTATCTGGGGTCGGCTTGGTGGCTGCCTCCATCTTCTTGGAGCTCTCTGTCTCATGGGGATCAGCCTCCCGCGTTTGCTCCAATATCGGCAGATCTTTGCCTGGTTCTCCTTGGTCCATCATGAAACTGACGAATACTAGGAGACCACTGAAAGGAAAACACAATCGCAATGACAATGAAACAAAAAAGAGAGTGAGGATCAGTTACTGCTTTGCAAAAGTTCTTTTTTTCCTCTGAACGAAAATATACCAACATCACGGATCCGCTTACCTTCCCTTCGTTGGGAGAGAAGAACAGTGGTAGATGCGAGTGTTGCCTTTCTTGAAGACGATGAGGGAGAAGGGGATTCAGCGAAGAGTGAAATGATGGTTGCTTCGTCCGTCAAACTTAGACTGCAGGGAGGTGGGGTTTTGTGATACGACGGTTCGTTACTGTCGCGCTACGACCGGGGTGACTCTCCGCCTGCATACTGCCTTCTAATTTGGTGGATGGCATTTGGGCCCACGCGCTGCATGGCCCACATGTCGGTGAGAAAAATTATAACGGCATTCAGTAGAGGGAGACGTTTCGATGACCTAGGAGGAGCCAGAAGCGCTATTGTATCCACTTTACTAGTAGTAATTGTTTTTCTGGGTAGTTGTAGAGTGTCTCCATTGTACTAGTAGTAATTGTTTCTTTGAGCCCAAGAAAAAACAGCCCATCCACCCTAGTAAATAGTAAAATCAATTCAAAAGTCCATATATTTACTGAATGAGAGGCGCTACCCACACCCAGCACACCGCCCCCCAAAAAAATCTGGGTGTTCTTCTTCTTCCTCACTCCCACCCACCTCACGTCAGCTCGCTCCACTCGTACCCCCAAATTCCTCACCTCACTCCTATAGAAAACCCCAGCTCCCCTTCTTCCTCACTACTATAGAAAACCCCCAGCTCCCCTTCTTCTTCACTCGCACTACAACTAGGCTCGTCATTCGTTACTCTGCTCAAATCCGTGAATGCGACGCCCCCGAGGAAAATGGAGTTGGCTGACCCCAGCACCAAGAAGATGAGGCTCCCGCCAGTGGCGACGCCTGTTGTAGATCCCGCACCCGGCAGCGTGGGGAGAAGCGGCGACCCCGCCCCCATCAAATCCTAGGAACCCATAGAATCTCGGGTGGACCGCATCAGCGATCTCCTGACGCCGTCCTTGGGGAGATCATCTCGCTTCTCCCCACCAAGGATTGCTGCCGCACCCAAGTCCTCTCAATTCAGTGGCGCCTCTATGGCGCGCCGTGCCCCTTAATCTCGACTGTCGTCAGCTATCTCTCTTCAATGATTTTGAAAAGCCTAGAGCCATCATCTCCTCCCACCATGGCTCCGTTCAAAGCCTCTGCATCCTGTCATGCTACCTGAGCAAGCATACCATGCCCTGCACGGTGGACGCCTGGATCAAATCCCCTGAATTCACAGAACTACAGCTGCTGGAGTTCTATTATTCCCCTGGAAATCACCTACCAGATACCGAACGCCATCTACCTGTGCCCTCAGCACCGATGTCCATCTCGCGGTTTTCGTCCTCTCTCCACACCGCCACCTTTGCGCTGTGCGACCTACTAGACAATCTGGTACTGAACCTTTGACTCCCATTTCTCAAGAACTTTCACTTGTGTGGGTTCGTATATCGGAGGCCTCATGGCACAGCATCATCCACTCCAGTTGCCCTGCCCTGGAGTGCTTGGTGCTTGTTTTCATAGTAAGAATTGGTTGTCTCCAAATAAAGCCGCCTAACCTTGTAAGAATTGGAATTTCTTTTGACGGAAGGCAGCTCATCATCCAAGATGCCCCTTCACTTCAAAGGTTGATCCTTGATTCTAGTTATTCACCGTTGCAAATAACCGTCCTCTTTGCGCCTAAACTGGAGACCTTGGGTGTAATACATGATCTCTGTGCTCATTTCAATATGGTGTTTGGCTCCACAGTTCTTCAGGTACTTTATATTATCATCTCCACTTGTAACCATAAGCTGCATTTTAAATTTCCACGCATAAGTTATATGTCATCTTGGAGTACACATTTTGTACTAATATTACGTTCTATGCTCAATGAAGAGTTTCTCCATGGATGGCCTATCAATGGTGCTGGATTATGTCAAGATCTTATATATCCAAATGAATAGTTTTGATCTGAGCAAGATTATTGGCTTGCTGCAATGCTTTCCATGTCTGGAGAAGTTGTATATAAAGGTGATAATTTCACGCACATTGGAAGCCCGCATATAGTGTACTAGAATTAACCGTTCAACTGTAGCTCTTTCGACACTCTTTTTTTAGACCTTAACTGTTTTCAATCTTCATGTCTATTTAGGCAATAGGACGGGGTAAGAAAGTTATAACCAACCAGTGGATTCGTAAGCATCAGGATTTTCTCACTTCTCATGAGATTCGATTGAAGACAATAACGCTAGAACGATATGTAGCCAACCGTGCAAACACTAGATTTGTCACATTCTTCCTGTTGAATGTGAGGCTACTATTGTCCATCAGGCTTAAGTTTATCAGCAGCATGGTTTTGACGGATGGGTATGTGGAAGAGCAAAAAAGGAGTTTCAGGTGGGCAAAAGAGCGTCTGAACATGCCGGGCTTCTATTTACAACATATTGTGGTCATAATCCAGTAAATTTTACGACCCAGGATGTTCATTCTATGGATCTGACCGATCCATTTGACTGTGACTTCTGAAAACAGTGCTGGAGTTAGATGTTGTTGCCCTTTTCAACCTCGGTTTTTTTGTAAACCTGATGTACAATTAACCCTCGTGCTTTTGTACAGTTTGTAAGCTGGAGTTAGATGTTCTTGCCCTTTTCAACTCAGTTGTGACTGTCATATTTTGTTTGAAGCAAGGCAAATGGCTTGCCAGTCGTTTAATTTAGAGTGAAAAATTGTAACAACTAACAAATCCCAACCAAGGGAAATAACATCACTCTCGCTGGCTGCTTGAGCTCACTGTGCATTACAGAAGCCAAGTGATTAGCCCCCACCAGCACCCACAAACTTATTTCGAACTAGCACATCAAATGGTCTGTAAATTTTCATAGGAAAGGCTGCATGACCGTGATAGATTTAGATTCTGACATCAGGGATCCGCGAGGAAATAGCCTATCCAAGGTGGTGTCGACTTACTAGCCAGTCAACAAACGATTCTGCCTACCAGCCGTTGGATTGACATCCAACATCTGTCGTGTATCTTCTATCTCTTGTCTTCTTCTTCCTCCAGACACCCAAACCAAAACACCCCATCGGCTCCGCCTGCTCCCGCCTCCCATGGCTGGTTGCGCCTTCGCCGCCCTACCGTACATACCCTCCAACGTTGGCCAGTCCCTCCCTCTATTCCCCCACACGTCCTGTTATTCTCCGGCGACGTTAACCCCAACACGCACCTGCACCCGAACCAGTCAACCCTTGTACTCCCTTCCGCCTGCGACTGGACCGGCGCATCTTCCTTGGCTTCTGTTCGTTCCGCCTGAGGCCTCGCTGTCGTCCTCCGCCTTGCGGCCTTGGTTCGCTCACCATGTGCGGTGCGCCGCCCTCTTGCATCGTCAACGTCGTCAACAACCGAGAGGAACAAGGAGATGACTGTACGTGGAGAGGATGACAGTAGGGACCCACCAGCGTCATGGCAGTATGCAAGTAAGTGCCTCTATATTACAAGCCCAAAAATATGGTTCATCCTAACGGTTGGACATCTGGGGCTCACGCCATTGTCAACGTAGTCAATAAACAAGAGAATTACACTAGTTTTAGCGGATGACACCAGGGACCCGGCAGGTCGCGCAATTTTTTTAGGAACAAGCAGTTGTTATTTATACTAGTTTTAGCGACGAATCAGGGTAACAACGGGGCTGTGTGGGGGCTGTGGCCCGTCTAGCCAGGGTTTTATTTATGTTTACCACATCATGAGCCCAGTTGTGTTTTTTTCTTGCTGAAAATGGCTAGCCCAATTCTATTTTTTTAAAGAAATACCCAAACGAGGCCTACTTTCTTTATCTGCCCTGCTGGGCTGCAAATCTTTCAAGACGAGGAGAGTTCCATTCGGTTTGCCCAGAAATGGGTTGTACATTTTTAAAACACATCAAACCGGGAATTAGTTTCAATTTTTTTTCATTACAAGATTTTAAATTCCATTAATTTTTATGCCTGGACAATTATTTGGATTTTATATTTATATAAATTATTTTTCAAAATAGTTTGAATGTGAATCGATATTTCGGGATTAAAAACAGTTGACCGCACCGAAATATGCAAAAATTCGTATACTTTTTAACTGTGGCCACAATATGGGGTGTAATGCTAACAAAAAGAAGATGGGCTCCAAAAAAATTCTTAAGAATTAGCAAATGGGATGTACATTATTAGAAATAATGCACACGAGAGCAGTGACTGTTGGATGTCCATCCAACGGCTGTCGTGCTTCTTCAATCTCTGTTTTTCCTGCTCCAGCCGCTCAAATAAGCACCGGCAGGACTTCCTGCTCCCTCATTCCCGCGGCCGGCTGTCCTGCCGCGCAGGCCTCACCGCCCTACCGTACTCTCATCGCTGGCCTAGCCATCCCTCTACTCACCCACACCTGCTGTTATTCTCCGGCGACGGCAGACGAACCAGTAACCCTCGTGCAGTCGTACTCCCCTCCGCGTGGGAAACAACTGTCGAGTCTTCCCTGGCTCCGTGTCGCTCCCTTCCTAGGCCTCACCGTCGTCCATCGCCCTGGTGCTCTCGGCGCAGCCTGGTCAACGTGGTGAACGACCGACATGCATCTGAAGTGGACTGTACGTGGAGAGGCTGACAGCTGTGTCCCACGGCTGCATGCAAGGAAATGCCTCCTTATTACGCGCAAAATAATGATTCCTCCACCTGACATCTGGGACCCACCGAAAGGGCTTCTGTATTTCATGAAAAAAACATTACCGTCGTTGACAGCTCGGACCCACCAGCTATATCTTCGCATGCAACGAAGTGTCTCCTTATTATGCACAAAAAATGAATACTCCCCCTGCTAGTTGGGACCCAGTATAGTGGCAGGCTGACTTATGGGCCTACTAAGTTGACGGGGACGGAGGGCTATGTCAACTTAGTCAATATGCACGATTCTAGCTCCAGTGACCGTACGATGTCCATCCAACGGCCATAGTGCTTCTTTAACCTCTGGTCTTCTTGCTCCAGCCGCCCAAACCAGCGCCGATCGTGCCTCGTGCTCTTGCCTCCCGTGGCCGGCTGCGATGCGACGGAGGCCTCACCGCCCCCTACTACTCCCACCGTTGGCCAGGCCATCCCTCTACTCACACACACCCCCTGTTATTCTATGGCGACGGTAGCCTCACACCGCAGTGAACCAGTGAACCCTCATACTCCTCGACGCGTGGGCATCCACTGCCGCGTCTTCCCCGGCTCCGCATCGTCCCCTTCCTAGGCCTCGCCGTCGTCCACCGCCCCGGTGCTCTTGGCGCGGCATGGTCAACCTGGTCAAGGAACGACTTCCATCGGACGTGGACTGTGCGTGGAGAGGCTGACAGCTGGGTCCACGACCGCAGCAAGGAAGTGCCTCCATATTACGCGGAAAATAATGATTCCTCCATCTGACAACAGGGACCCGCCAGACGGGCCACCGTATTTTGCGCAAAAAACGTTTCTCCCCTAACTGCTGGGACCCACCGGACGGGCCACCGTATTTTGCGAAAAAACGTTCCCCCCACTGTCAGCTCGGACCCACTGGAGGTGCCTCCTTATTACACAGAAAAGAATGAATACTCCCCCTGCTAGCTGGGACCCACCTTGGTGGGAGGCTGACTTGTGGGCCTACTAAGTTGACGGGGACGGAGGGCTTTGCCGACTTAGTCAATATGAACGATTCTAGTTCCAGTGACCGTATGATGCCCATCCAACGACCGTAGTGCTTCTTCAACCTCTCGTCTTCTTGCTCCGGCCACCCAAACCAGCACCGGTCGTGTCACGTGCTCCTGCCTCCCGTGGCCGGCTGTGATGCCGCGGAGGCCTCACGCCCCTACTACTCCCACCGCTGGCCAGGCCATCCCTCTACTCACCCACACCCCTATTATTCTACGACGACGACAGCCTCACACCGCAGCCGAACCAGTGAACCCTCATACTCCTCTATGCGTGGGCATCCACTGCCGCGTCGTCCCCGCCTTCGTGTCATCCCCTTCCTAGGACTCGCCGTCGTCCATCACCCTGGTGCTTTCGGTGTGGCGTGGTCAACGTGGTCAAGGAACGGCTTCCATCGGACGTGGACTGTACGTGGAGAGGCTGACAGCTGGGTCCACGGCCGCAGCAAGGAAGTGCCTCCTTATTACGCGGAAAATAATGATTCCTCCACCTGACAGCAGGGACCCACCGGACGGGCAACCGCATTCCGCAAAAAATGTTTCTCCCCTGACTGCTGGGACCTACCAGCTACATCTTCGCACGCAAGGAAGTGCGTCCGGAAAAAATGATTCGCCCCCCTGACTGCTGGGACCGACCAGCTACATCTTCGCACGCAAGGAAGTGCCTGACAGTCAGGACCCACCTGGTCGAAGCGTACGTAGCATTGTCATTCTGGTCACAAACGTGTACGTACATACTGGTCGATGTAGAGGCGCGCACGTGTCGTATTAGAGGCGCGCACGTAGCATGTACACGTACGTACAGCGGCCAGTGTGCAAGAAAGAAAATACGGTCACGTACGTACATACGTTCGGGGTCTCGAACGCCTACTCGCGCATACGTATGGCCAGGGCTCGTGTACATGGCTGGATCGAAACGAATAAACTGTGTCGTCGTTGTGTTCATGGGGAGGCAACGGAATGCGTCATGTTCATCAGGAGGCAACGGAGCGCGTGGGAGCCAACTGGCTTGGATGGAACAACCGATGGAAACGAGGCTTGGTGTACCACACAACGGAGGAAACAACCTTGTGTTCGACCGGCCACATTCGAAATGGGATCCTGTTCATCGGGAGGGATCTGGCGTACCACAAAACAGAGGAAACGGACCTCCTATGGTCGAAACGGGGGTCCTGTTCATCGGGAGGGTTGTGGCGTATCGCAAAACGGAGGAAACGGACTTGTGTTGGAGCGCTACGGTCGAAACGGGCGTCCTGTTCACTGGGAGGGGTGTGGCGTACCGCAAAACGGGACTCCGCAGCATACTATTCAACTCCACCGTCGACCCCCTCCAGCCTCCACGGGCTACTGTTCATCCACCGTCGACCTCCTCCAGCCTCCACCTGCGACTGTTCATCCAGCCTCCTCCGCGCGCTACTCCACCAGCTATTGTTCAACCAGCCCTCTCCACGGGATCCTATTCAACCACCCCTCCATAGGCTACTATTCATCCAGCCCTCCACCATCTACTGTTCATCCAACCCTCCACGGGGTGGTCCTGTTCATCCAGCCCTCCACGGGGTCCTGTTCATCCAGCCCCAACCGACTCGATCGATCGGGGTCATGTTCATCCAGAGGCAACACCACGGGGTCCTGTTCATCCACCCCCACCGGAAACTGTTCATCCAAACCCCCCAGCAACGCTCACTGTTCATCCAGAGGCAGCATCGATCGGCTTCAATTAGCAGCAGTAGCGAAGGAATCGCTCGATCGGGTTCAGTTAACAGCCATCGATCGATCGCTCGGGTTCAGTAACGCGTAGCCTGTAGTGCAATCACTCGGGTTCCGTAGGCGAACGCCTCGCTCGGGTTCAGTTAGAGCCCAACGCCTCGCACCCACGCGCGTGCGTGTACAAGAGAAACGCGCATCGCTTGGCCCCGACCACCCACCCTAACCGGGAACACCCCGATATTTTCCTCGCACTCGCTTCTACCACTGCTTTTTCCATCATGGACGGCCCAAAGAATGTCATGCAGCTGCGTCTCCGGCCTGCCCAGGACGAAAAGCCCATTTTCTGTCATGATTTTTTGTCATAGAAGTAGGAGCCCACCACATCTATGATGATACCGGGTTTTGTCACAATTATCGTCATAGAAGTGTCATAAGTATGATAGAAAAATATTTTGTTCGGCCCAAAATGTCACGGATGTGTCTTTTTTTGTAGTGGTATGTCCATGCATCCGGCCTCTCTTGCTTCATAATATAATATGTTAATTTATGCCATTGCAGTCCGGCCCACGACAGCTCCCTCCGGTCCTCATCAAGAGGCTCGTTGGATTCGAAGGCGATGGCCAGCGAATCACCGCCGGCCGCTCACTCTCCCCCGGCCAAGGGCGACGACGAGGTGTTGTCCCAAAGGACCTTCCCAGGCCAGGGAGAGGTTTAGGAGGCCGCCTGGGTGACGCTAGAGGGCGAAACCTCGGCTGCTGGACACATGGGCGAGCAGACCCCCATGGCGATTGGGGATGGGGGCTTTGCTCAGTACGGCCCCTAGCCGAATACAAGTTCGGAGGCCTTTACGGCTCCAGAATCCGGCGAGCAACCTCCTTCAAAAGAAGGGGGTGTGCCTATTCCGCCAGTGACCTCTGTCCAACCAGAGGCACCGGATAATCTGTTGGAAGCTCTATAAGGCGCTTCCATTGTGGATGAACACCGTATCCTTATGGGTACGGTGATCGAGAGGGTTCAGTCCATCAAGAGAGGACTAACTGAAGCCTGCAGCGCCTGCTGACAGGTTTTGAGGTAAGCGACGCAAAAGAGAAAATCCCAATATAGACGGTAGCCCCTAAGACACTGTCGGGTGTTCGGAAAGAAGAGTCAGACAAAGGATCAATTTATTTTCGCAGGAAACTAACTAAATATGTCTTATATGAATAAGCAGGCATCGTTGCTGGCCGCGAGCTCACACACTGCCGAATTCTCCGGATTAAAGCAGAGACTGGAGCGGGTCGAGGAGGAGCTTGGCCAAGTGAGGAAGCAGCTAGAAGACAAGCAAGGTATGTAATGACTGACTGTATATTCAGAAACAATAAATAATGCATATTGACCGTAGTGCCATAATATGTGTAGGAGCAGTGACCGAGGTCGAGGTCCTTAAACAGGCCCTGGCCCAGGCCGAGGAGAAAGCTGCCAAGAAAAAAGCCGCCTGCGAGAAGCACGAGGCCCGGCTAGATGAGGTCCAGCAAGAGCTCCAGGATGCGGTGAAGAAATGCGAATCCTTGGAGCTCGACGTTTCGCCTCGAGAGATCGAACTCGCTAGGGCCCGCCAAAGCGCAGTAGAGGCCCGGATTGAGGCCCAGGGAGCCCTCCAGGAGATCCAGGATGCCAAAAAAATCGTGGCAGGTAAGGCATTTAGTATGCAAAGCAAATATGTGAAGAAGAAGTATCTTTTACTAACCCAGCTTCGGAGTTCTCCAGGGGCGTTTGCGGCTCTGCCACGTAGTATGTCTGACGCTACGGAGTTCTTCCGAGCTGAAAAAGGGAGCTCTACGGAGAAGCTGTTCTGGTCGCAATATCTTGCGCCAGAACATCCAGTGCCCTTTAGCGATCAGCTAAAACAGCTGGTCGAGCTGCATAGGGTGGCCGAACTAGCCATGAAGGATGTAATAATCCGGATGTGGCCTTCCGAAGCTATACCCGACAGCTAGTTCGGGCTCGTGAAGCGGCTGGTGAATGCCTGCCCTCGGCTGGACGTCGTCAAGCGGTCGGTCTGCATTGAGGGTGCGCGCGCGGCCTTCGCCCGCGTCAAGGTGTGGTGGGCGAAGATGGACGTCGTCAAGCTTACGACCGGGGGACCGCCAGAGGGTAAGGAGCACTGCATGCCCGAGCGGTATTCTGAAGGCGTCCTGTAGGGGTCTCGTATTGTGGTGACACAGTGTGCGCAAGACATTATTTTTGAATGATTACATTCATGTTGTCTCTGTCTTGTATGATGAAACGAAGTCATTATATAATATAATGTTTGTTATTTAAAAAAAATCACCTCCTATGCGGCCGTGTTGTATGAAATTTAAGAGTTGGCCAGTCGTCGGCTTCTTCCCCCGCATAGGTAGTACGGGGGTGTTCGGGATGTAATCTAAACACTCTTGATCCAATTGTTTGGTCCTTGAAGGAGGTGTTTAGCGCGACGAACCAGGCAATCGGACTATGCGGCTTTAGCACCCTCACTTAGCCATAGGAGTTTGACAATAAAAATATAGGCGCAGCCCCTAGTATCCGAACTAGGACGTTGTAAACACCTGATCGGGTAAGTACCGATCCCTCGCGTAATGCAGAAAAAATCTCTAAAGATTTGAGACCTTCGAAGAGCTGACCGGCTCTCGCCGCATCATGATAGTCAGTTTTCGGCTTTCTCTACTGAGGTGCTCCTCCGGGTAAACCAGGGCAAAATCGCAGTAGTTCTCCCTTTACTACCCTAGCTGATATAACAGAATGTAAGGTAGCAAGCATAGGAGCCGGGCAACCCAACTATTGACCAAAGACATGATTCGGAGCCAATGCATATAGTGCTAAATTTGGGGTGCCGAACTATACTATAAAAAGTGTTTGGACTTTCTTGCCGTGTTGTGGGGCGCTATGAAGCCCCTGGCAAATTGAAACGTACCAAAGTGTACGGGTGCTATTTGATAAAGTTATCAAGAAAGAAAAAGGAGAAAGGGTAGTAAGCTAAAGCCGTAAAATTTGGGCCGCAAACTGTTTCCATTATCATTTCATTGGTGCGTTAAAGCGCATTTATACAAGTAGTGCAATAAGCAGAAGGCTATTTGATATGCCTTAACCAAGGGAGAGCTGCGTGTGGGTCCTGAAAACAGGTAAAGGGGTCGTTAAAGAAACCACCTAAAAATTCCCCAATACGCCCATGCTTCTTGTCGTCTTGGTGTATTTATCCTTCGAAAAGAACCGATGGTTAAGCCATCAGGGAAGGCCTGTGAAAAAGAAACCTGAAAAGGAGAAAAAAGGAAACCGTGAAAGTACGTGTGTCCGGGGCGGTCGAGCCGTATTGTGGATCACAAGCTGGTTATGCCTCCATCCATGCCCATGGTAGTTTGAGTGTGTAGTTATGTACGCGTGGTACAATTGCCGCCACTTGGTCGGGACTGGGACGGAGGCCGAATTGCTAGTCGAGCTCTTGATGAGCCGAGTTGTCCTGCTGCAAAATAGTTCAGACTCTCTTGACTGTGTTCGGTAGCTCATCCGCTGAATTATGGTTCTGCTTGAAAAGGCCACTCTGTACTTTTGCTGCTAAGGCAGCGGTGTGCTCCTCAGTGCGGAGGGAGCGTTCCGTGTTTCCATTGACTGTTATGACGTCGCGTGGTCCGGGCATCTTGAGCTTGAGATAAGCGTAGTGTGGCACCGCGTTGAATCGAGAAAATGTGGTTTGTCCAAGCAGTGCGTGATAACCGCTGCGAAAATGGACGATATCGAAGATTAACTCCTCGCTTCGGAAGTTGTCCCGAGATCGAGACAACCTCTAGTGTGATTGAGCCCGTAGAATGGGCCTCTACACCTGGTATGACTCCTTTAAAGGTAGTCTTTGTGGGCTTGACCATGATGGATTAATGCCCATTTTGCGCACTGTATCCTGATAGAGCAGGTTGAGGCTGCTGCCACCGTCTATCAGGACTCGTGTCAGGTGGAACCCATCAATTATTGGGTCCAGGACCAGTGCGGCTGAACCGCCATGAAGGATACTGGTCGGATGGTCCCGACGATCGGAAGTGATCGGGCATGATGACGATGGATTAAATTTTGGGGCGACTGGCTCTATCGCGTAGACGTCCCTGAGCGCGCACTTGCTCTCAGTCTTGGGGGTGTGGGTACCATATATCATGTTCAGGGTTTTGACCTGAGGGGGAAACTTCTTCTGTCTCCCTGTATTAGGTGGCCGGGTTCCTCATCGTCGTCCTCGCTTTGCGATCCCTTCTCCTTGCTTTCGGCGTTTAACTTGCCGGCCTATTTAAAAACCCAACAATCTCCGCTGGTATGATTGGGTGGCTTGTCTGGGATGCCATGGATCTGGCACGGACGATCGAGTATGCGGTCCAAGTTGGATGAGCCCAAATTGTTCTTTTTGAATGGCTTCTTCCGCTGACCGGACCTAGAGCCACTGAATCCGGCATTGACCGCCGTATCATCGGTGTTGTCATTGTTGTTTCGACGCTTGTTTCTGTTGCGTCGGGACTTGTCATTGCTATTTCTGGCTTCAGAGGTGCCGGCATTGCTTGCATTGTTTTTGCTGCGGGCCAGCCAACTATCTTCACCCGCACAAAAGCGGGTCATGAGTGCTGTGAGGGCTGCCATGGACTTCGGCTTTTATTGGCCGAGGTGGCGGGCGAGCCATTCGTCGTAGATTTTGTGTTTAAAGGCTGCTAGGGCTTCGACATCTGGACAGTCGACGATCTAGTTCTTTTTGGTTAGAAACCTAGTCCAGAATTTCCTAGCCGACTCTCCGGGGTGTTGAACTATATGGCTTAAGTCATCGGCATCTGGTGGCCGAACATATGTACCTTGGAAGTTGTCGCGGAAGGCGTCTTCCAAATCCTTCCAGCTGCCAATAGAGTTTTCGGGCAGACTGTTTAACCAGTGCCGAGCTGGCCCATTGAGTTTTAACAGAACGTATTTGATGGCATGGAGGTCATCTTTGCGGTCCATATGGATATGGAGAAGAAAATCCTCAATCCACACAGTGGGATCAGTTGTTCCATCGTCTGATTCAATATTCACGGGTTTAAACCCTTCGGAGAATTCATGCTCCATTACTTCGTCAGTGAAGCAAAGAGGGTGTGCGGCGCCTCTATATCGGGCCACATCGGGACGTAGCTCCGATGGAGTCCATCAAGGGTTTTCGGCCCGCGCATGACTAGGCTTGTCACGTCCGAATAGATAGCCGTCGTCACGTGTCGGGGCACGTCCTCACTATCCGAAGATCGACCTGGTATGTCATGCTCTACTGTTCAGGTCCTGCCGAAGGTCATATGTATAACCACGACCTGTTTTATCTCTGCCTTTACGATGAGCCCGGGCGGGCTGGTGTTAGGCTTGAGTTGCTATTTTATCCCAACCACGTGGCGGTCAGCCGCATTGCACGATGATGGTATGGGCTCCGGTGCCTCGTCGCCGAACTAAGGTAGCAATTTGTGCTTCGGGTAGCTTTTGTCTGGGCGCTTGAGGCCGTATTCTTCGGCTACTAGGACATTGGTCCATTTATCATTGAGCAGATCTTGGTCAGCTTGAAGCTGCTGATGCTTCTTTTTCAGGCTCCTTGTAGTGGCTATTAGCTGGTGCTTAAAGCACTCCTACTCGAGAGGTTTCTCAGGTACGATAAAATCCTCATTGCCAAGGCTCACCTCCTCCTCGGAGAGTGGGAGATAACTACTATCCTCTGAGTCTTCGTTATGGCCTGTTCATTGGGTCTAACACTACTGGAATCTGACAATTTGCCGTCTTCCACCTCTTTGTTGTCTGTTGGCTGACGGCAAAGAGCCTCTGTGTCGTCCGCTCCCACAAAGCGGACGGCAAAGAAAGTGTGGATAGCAAAAAGTCTATTTGCCGTCCGCTGCTTCTTTGCCGGCAAAGAGCTAGAAGGCGGACGGCAAAGGGCTAGTTGGGCCCCATAGGGCATGGCGTGGCTAGGTCAGGTTCTTTGCCGTCCGTCGGCGGACGACAAAGAGGAGACGTGGGCCAGCCCTAAACGGCCTCCCTCTTTGCCGTCTGCTAGCAGACGACAAAGAAGGCCCACTTAGCGGGTCGAGCCGTCTCCCCTCTCTCTTTCTCTGTCTCCCTCCCGCGCGCCCGCCTCTCTCCTCCCCCATCACCGCCGCCCGCCAGCCCCGCCCCCCGAACCCAGCCCCTGCTGCCACCCAGCCCCCCCCCCCCCGCCCCTGCGCCCCGTCGCCCCGCCGCGCCCCGTCGCCACGCCGCACCCCGTCACCGGAGAGGCCTGCGCCGGGCTGTCCCGGTGTCGGACCCCTTCTCGCGGCCTTGCAACGCCCCACCCCGCTACCGCCCTCCTCTTCGTGGCCCCTGCGCCGCCCCGCCCCACTGGCCGACCTCACCCTCCATCGGCGCCTGCAGGTTTGTTCCTCCCCCTTTTTTAGTTTAGTTTTTTTAGTTTATTTTAGTTTAGTTTCTGTTTTAGTTTTAGTTTTAGTTTAGTTTTATTTTCAGTTTAGTTTTAATTTTAGTTTTAGTTTAGTTTAGTTTGGTTTATTTTAGATTAGAAGGAGGAGGAGGAGGAGGGAGAAGAAGAAAGAAGAAGAAGAAGAAGTATAAAAATAAGAAGAAGGAAAGGAAAAAAGAGGGCGCCCAGGGACGAACGGGTTAGGGGTTCCTCGATGTCGATGGAACCCTAAATAGCAAGTATCGTCGGTGCGAGATACATGTGGCCATCGGTGTCGAATACTTGCTATTTAGGGTTCCATCGACGCCAAGGACCCCCTAACCCGCTCATCATGTTGTAAAAATTTAGTTAGGTCGACGGAAGAAACAAAATTGCTATGTTATTCATCTTTCGATTCAAATGTGCAGTTATTTTGTCGCTACGAGGGTCTGGTGTTCGACGAGCTCTGCCCCTGTATTCGATGGTGAGCACAAATGACATCTCCTCCTCCCCCCTTCATTTGCTCTGTTACGATTTCGTGTCGATGAGACTTGCTAGCTATAGGTGTCAATCATCAGTATGCGTAACTACTATGTGTCTCCCGTTCGAAAGGGTTACATCTATAAATATGCATGCATTTGCATATTTATAATCATGATTCTTTCGAATTGTCCAACGTTATCCATGGACAGCCCGAGTATGTGTAGATTGGGTTCGTTTTCCCATATTCTCTGCTCTGGATCTGATGCAGAATTTCGTCAGTGCCTCCCTGTTGTTCTCTGGGTACACATCCTCTCTGCTTATTGCCGAGACGTGTATCAAGAGAACAGTGGGGAGGTGCTACCGAAATTTTGCGTCGGATCCGGAGCAGAGCATGGGAAAACGAACCCAATCTACACATAGTCGAGTGGGACTAGGACCTATCTTTACCTATTAGCATGTAGGTTGCATGGACGTAATAAAACTGACAAACTCCATTAACTGATGGATATGCATGGTTTGCTTAATTATGTATATATTTCTTGTGTGTCTAGTAGAAAGTCAATATGAGTGATCGTGCATGGATGTACACCGGTTACACTAGTCAGAAAGTTTGGACCGAGGAATGGTTAACAAAAACCAAGGGGTCTGTTAGAGCCGCATTTGCAAATGGCCAGGAATTAAGCTGGTGCCCCTGTGCCCGTTGCGACAACTATAAAAAGAGGGACGAGTTGAAATGAGTAAAGACCTGCAGAAGTTTGGTTTTACGCCTGGTTACACGGTCTAGACATAACATGGTGAGTCTGCCCAACGTGCCAGAGCTGAGGTGGTTCGTCGTCGCATCGACGAGCATGGTACCGGGACCACAGACATGGTGCAAGACTTTGACGATGCTTTGGACTCGGACGAGGAGATGGAGGAATCTGCAAAGGCCTTCACTGAAATGTTGGAGTCCTCAAAACGTCCTCTCCACGAGCACACGGAGCTTTGTTAGCTGGATGCCATCTCACAAATAATGGCTCTGAAGGCTCAGTTCAACTTGGGCACAGAATGCTACGACGCGATGATGACAGTATTCGGATGATTTCTACCCAAAGGCCATGTGCTACCTCCAAACCTGTACCAGTCAGACAAAATCCTCCGTGCTCTTAAGATGCCCCATGAGAAGATACATGCCTGTGAGAAAGGATGTGTCTTATTTAGGCTTCAGTATGAGGACTTGAACTATTGTCCCATTTGCAATTCTTCTAGGTATGTTGTGGTAGACAAGGGTATGGGTGAGAAGATGCAGACCAAAATACCCGTTAATGTTCTTTGGTATATGCCAATCGTACCAAGACTTCAACGTATTTTCATGGTCGAAGAGACGGCCAGACAGATGACATGGCACAAAACGGGCAAAAGAACCAAACTAGATGCAGATGGGAATGTGATGATGGTGCACACACCGGATGGTGAAGCGTGGAAGTGCTTCGATGCATTACATAAGGAAAAAAAGGCAGATCTAAGGCATCCTCGAGTCGCCATCAGCACAGATGGCTTCACTGTGTTTGGTCAGATGGCAACTGCATACAACTATTGGCCCGTGTTTGTCATTCCACTCAATCTCCCCCCGGGCAGATTATGCAAAGAAAGATCATTTTCCCAACATTGATAATTCCAGGGCCCAACTATCCGGGGAAGAATATGAATGTGTACATGCAGCCGCTTAAGGACGAATTGCAAGGAGCTTGGGATAATGGGTTCAAGACATACGACGCCTTTAGCAAAGAGAACTTCATAATGCGTGTCTGGTACATGTACTCGATGCATGACTTGCCGGCGTATGCGCTATTCGTTGGCTGGTGTGTGCATGGAAGGTTCTCGTGCCCCACATGCAAGGGAGCTCTTGAGTTTCATTGGCCGATAGTAGGGCGCAAGTATAGTTGCTTCAACTTGCATAGACCGTTTGTACATCATGGCCATAAGTTTAGGAAAGACAAGAATAACTTCATCAAAGGTAGAGTTGTCAAACACTCTGCACCACCTGCGTTGACAGGCCAACGGACTCTAGATTAGTTAAACACTCTCGAGCCAGATCCAGAGCGTCCTGGGTATTTCAAGGGGTATAATAAGGAACACGCTTGGACTCACAAGACATGCTTCTGGGATCTGCCTTACTTCAAAGACCTCATTTACCCACACAACATTGATGTGATGCACACTGAAAAGAATATCGCCGAAGCCAGTTTTGGTACATTGTTCGACATGGAGGGGAAATAAAAGGATAATACTAAGGCTAGAGTCGATCAAGAGGAGCTATGTGATAGACCGTTACAAAACATGAAAGAACCAAAAGGAAAGGGGAACTGGACGAAGCGAAAGGCATGGTTCAATCTTGGAAGGCCAGCTATGAAGGAAATTATTTTGTGGGTGAAAATGCAGTTGATGTTCCCAGATGGGTATGCAGCAAATCTAAAGAGGGGAGCGAGTCTTCAAAAATTGAAAATATTTGGTCTAAAAAGTCATGATTGGCACATATGGATTGAGCGGATAATGCCGGTAATGTTGCGTGGCTTCATCCCTGAGGATGAATGGCTAGTAATGGCACAGCTAAGCTATTTCTTCCATGTTCTTTGTGCGAAAGAACTATTTCCTGGCCTCCTAGAAGAAATGGAACAGTTGGCGGCGGAGTTGATCTGCAAGTTAGAGATGATCTTTCTGCCAAGCTTCTTTAATCCAATGCAACACTTGATTTTGCATCTCCCGACCGAGGCATGATTGGGGGGCCCGTGCAAAATTGTTGGTGCTACTCAACTGAGAGGATGCAGAAGACACTTAGAGCAAAATGTAAAATAAACGTAGAATATATGCATTGATGGCGGAGGGATTCATCACTGAGGAGGCGGCAAACTTCGTGACAGCACACTACGAAGCCAAAAAACGTCATTTTCATAATCCGAAGCCTCGGTACAATGCTGACGAACCTCAAAAGGGTCAATCCAACCTCAGCCTATTCAAAGGGAATCTCGCACCAGCCAGTGGTTGGAAACCAGTAAGGTTGGATGTTGAAGAATGGTGGAGCATTTCATTGTATCTCTTCAACAACCTAACAGAAGTGCGGCGGTACATCGAGTAGGATCTCAGTACATTGTTTCACAACTTCTAATTCCTTTGAGCTTCTCTTATTCCTGGATATTTGATGCAGTCAATACGTCGCCATATTCTCATATGGAGCGGTGATCCAAAAGGATTCCGTCGAAGAGTATGAGCTTCTGGCAAAACAAGGAGCCAAATATCCCGGTTTCATCTCTTGGTTCAAACAAACGGTAATTTCCATTTGACCCTTTCATTTCTTTGGCTAATTTGCGACTAATGCAACAATCCTTTCGTATTAAACTTGTAGGCTAATTCAGAGATTATGGATGCCGAATTGAGACAAGTAGCTAATGGTTTTGACTATAAGGTTCGTTTATTTGACAAATATGACATCAACGGGTATCGCTTTCGTACCTATGGCAAAGCGCTATCTATGGCCGACCGAAATTCTACAAATTATTGTGTCTCTGCTATCGGCGAATCAGGTAACGAGTATTATGGAAGAGTTGAAGCAATTTATGAACTTGAATTCTATGGTGAAAACCCACCAAACGTCGTAGTCTTCAGATGTTATTGGTTCCAGCCGAGGGAGACTAGAAGGACTCATGAACATATAGGGCTAGTCGAAATCAAACAAAGCACCCATTTGGATGTTCCCGATATCTATATTACGGCTCAACAGGCAACCCAAGTTTTCTATCTACCGTGGGCCTGTCAAAGTGATCCAAATCTCAGTGGTTGGGACGTCGTTTATGAAGTGTTGCCACGTGTTAGACCACCTCCCCCCAATGAAAAGGATTATGAACCTCACATTAACCAAGACACATATGGCGAAGGAGAATTCTTCCAAGAAGCACGTCTTTCCAAAAAAAATGTTTCAAGAATCGCTCTACTCCACCCTAGAACATTGAAGTAGACATCGATAGTGAATCCGACTTCACCCCTGAGCCGGAAGAAGAAGAAGAAGAAGAAGTTACTGCTGCAGGTGACCTGTCAATGCTTGAACGATTACGTAAAGGTGGCCTTCCACATGATGATGCATTTGTTAATGATGATGATGAGCACGTCATTACCGATAGTGATGATGATGATGATGCTTTTATTAATGATGATGATGAGCACGTCATTACCGATAGTGATTATTATGTATTCAAAATTTTACATTGTTCTTGATTTATATAGTTATTTGTATGATTGTATGATTTATATAGTTGGTATTTATAATTTTATTGCTTTGTATGATTGTTTCTTATACATAGTGCCATGGTCTTGATGTCCGTCCCGGTCGGCCCTCGCCCGCTTTATGATTCGGATGTGATAAATTCTCTTTCATAACTATTTATTGCATTTCGCATTTATGACAATTAGGGCCATCAAGTTGACATATAGATATTTTAATCTAGGAGGTATGTGAACCGGAATTTGAAACGGACCCTCTTGTAGAGAAGTTAAATTTAGTTGAAAGAGAAAATTAGTATTTGAAAGAAAAAATTAAAAGAATTGAAGATGAGAAGATGACATTGGAGTTGTATGTTGGCGATGTCATCGATGATCACAAGATGATGATGAATGCAATGCGCTTGAAGATGGATGCAATGTGCCTGAAGCTTAAGAAGATTAGAAAATATGCCATTGATAATGAGGCTTGGTATCATTATGCCGTTGGATCAATTGTTACCTTAGTTGCGATCTTCATCACATTTGTTGTAGTTAGGCTAAGTTTTCTTTGGTGTTTTGCTTTACAAATGGATACTTAGCTTATTTTCCTCCTAAATGGCATAATTACCTAAGTTAGATAAAAATGAGCTATACTTAGCTTATTTAGTTCATTTATGACATACTTAGCATACTTAGGTAAAAAATGGCATGATAATCTTTGTTAGCTCCAAAATGATATAGACTTAGCTTATTTTCCTCGAAAATGACATAATAACCTTACTAAGCTCCAAAATGACCTATTTTACCTAGCTTAGTTCTAAAATGACCTACACTTAGCATTTTTTTCCTAGCTTAGCAATAAAATGACATTTTTACCTACCTTAGTTAGAAGAAGATAAAGAAGAGGAGAGGAGAAAAAGAAAGAGAAGAAAAAATCTTCTTCTTCTTCTTCTAACTAGTCTTCTTCTTCTAACTTTCATGTTTCCCAATTTGCAGATTTGCTTTACATGAGGAAGCTTGGATTCATGGAGTGTACTATTCTTCTGGTGCTTCCTTGTTGTTTATTAAAACTTGTTTGGATATGTTGTTGGAAACTTGTTTCTGGTTATGTATATATGGATATGTTGGACTTTGTTGACCTATGTTGTTGGATTTGATGAAATATGTTGTTGGACATGCTATTGGATATGTTGGATATGTATGCATGTATATCTATGTTTCAAACCATGTCCAGTTAATGGGATTTAAATAAAAACAAGGGATATATAGCCTCTTTGCCGTCCGCTAGCAGATGACAAAGAGATATGTCGTCCGCTAGCAGATGGCAAAGAGTACACGTGGCAGTAACCTATGCAAACTGGGAACACTGGATGCCTATTTGGTCATTTTGCCGTCGGCTGGCAGACGGCAAGGTGACCAGCTATGCCGTCCGCCGGCAGATGGCAAAGATTCAAACTTCTATGCCGTATGCTGGCGGACGGCATATCTGGGCACGTGGCAGCTTCCCGGTGCTGCCTAGCTGGGCTCTTTGTCGTCTGTCAGCGGACGGCAAAGAGCGCCGTTAACCCCCTAACGGCTCTCACGCCACCTCACTGTCGTCCGCTGTCTTTGCCGTCTGCTGGCCTCGGATGGCGGAGGGCGTAATCCTTTGCCGTCCGTTTCTAAGAAGCGGACGGCAAAGAAGGCCTTTGCTGGCACGTGTTCATCCGGACATTTTGCCGTCTGCTAGCGGACGGCAAAGAGGTTTGTCGTCTGTGATCTATGCCTTTGCCGTCCGCCATGGCGGACGGTAAAGAAGCTGATTCCAGTAGTGTAACTTGCCCATCTTCCCGATCGTCCTGTTCGACAGTTCATTCGTCGGGATCTTCTCTGTCTTCAGCACCGTCTGGAGTGTGATCGTCTCCCATGCCGGTGTTGCTATCTTTTTCATGACGCGACTTAGAGCGGCGCCACTGACGCCGGTGTTTTGGTTGTATCATAGGAGGTTCGTCCTCAACTGGACCTTCTTTGTCATCATCGTTAGTTCTTTCAGGTGTATCCACCATGTACACGTTGTAAGAAGAGGTGGCCGTCCAGCATCCGGTAAACAGCGGGTTTTGGCCCTGCTCCTCATCAGCATCATCATCCATACCATCGATGTCTTCGGAGCCGTAATCAAGCGTGTCGATTAAGTCTTCGATAGTGGCTATGAAGTGGGCGGTGGGTGGGAAGCGAAATTCTCCGTCATCAGCCTCCAGTTCAAACCGGATATAATTCGGCTGTGAGACCTCTGCTAAGGATAGTGCTCTTAACGAGTTTAACACGTCGCCCAAAGGTGAGTGCCGGAAGATGTCCGCGGAGCTGAATTCGACGATCGATGTCCGATCAAGCTCGACGTACGTGGATGCACAAGATTCGGAACCTGTAGCCGGAGACGAGTCCATCGTTCCGGTGACATAGATGTCACTTGAAGTTAGGTCTGTGTGCGGCTCCAACGCCGCTGAGTCTGCGGTTTCCGCGGCGGGGTTGAGCTTCCCGTCCTCGGATGGCGCGATCTGCTCCGGATCTGAGGCCAGAGAAGCTACATGTACTATCTCCTGGGTATGGTCCGATGACAGATTTTCGTCGTGTTCATCATGGTGGCAGGGAGCAACTGTCGTGGTCTCGAATCCGTCGAAGATCAAGTCTCCACGGATATCCACGATGTAATTCAAGCTTCCAAATTTGACCTGATGGCCAGGGGCGTAGCTTTCGGTCTGCTCTAGATGGCCAAGCGAGTTGGCCCGTAGTGCGAAGCCGCTGAATACGAAGATCTGTCTGGGGAGGAAGACATCCCCTTGGACAGTGTTGTTGTAGATGGTCGAAGGAGCCATCGAACCTTTTGACGACAGCACAGTGGAACTCTCAATGAAAGCACCAATGCCGGTGTCAAAACCGGCGGATCTCGGGTAGGGGGTCCCGAACTATGCGTCTAAGGTCGATGGTAACAGGAGACAAGGGACACAATGTTTACCCAGGTTCAGGCCCTCTCTATGGAGGTAATACCCTACTTCCTGCTCGATTGATCTTGATGAATATGAGTATTACAAGAGTTGATCTACCACGAGATCGTAATGGCTAAACCCTAAAAGTCTAGCCTATCTGACTATGATTATGAGGACATATGTCTACGGACCTATCCCTCCGATTTATATAGACACCTGAGGGATCTAGGGTTACATAAGGTCGGTTACAGAAAAAGGAATCTTCATATTTGGACGCCAAGCTTGCCTTCCATGCTAAGGAGAGCCCCATCCGGACACGGGTAGAGTCTTCGGTCTTCGTATCTTCACAACCCATCAGTTCGGCCCATGTCTAATAGGTCGGACGCCCGAGAACCCCTTAGTCCAGGACTCCCTCAATCGGGAGGGAGATATCCTCGGTAGGCGCTACCTACACGAGGACGAGAAGATCTCCGAAGGTATGCGTCTGCTTATAGATGATTTTGCCATTAATGTTCTTAATTTTCTGCAGGACGAAGCACTGTGCGTGATCGGATTGAGGTGGTCGACCTCACTGCAGACCCCAAGCCCGCGAAGTCGCGGTTCGGAGGTAGATTTTAGGTTTTGGCCGATGAGGATGAGGACGATGAGGTCGCAATGATCGAGCGACCTGTGATGTACCCGAAGGAGGAGCACGTTCTGCGGCCGGCGACAACACCTGACGATGCCCTACCGCAAGAGGTAGTGGCGTTCGAAGCACGAGGGATGGGGGTTTCGGCCCCAGATCACTATTGCCGACGCCTTAGATGAAGCCGTGGTGTGGTCCACTCCCAAAGTTAAGTGCTTCGATCATTACTTTGGTTGATTTTTCTCCGCAAGACGTGTGGACGAAGGTCACACAGAGAAAGAAGAAGAAAGGAGCGCCGGCGATCGGGAGGCCGATGTCAGGGAACGGCGAGCTTCGCCAGATCATGGATGCATGGCAGGATCGTTTGAAATTTTTGCTGGGCTGTGATGGGCTGGGAACCTGTGACACCGAGTTGGGCTCCGCTAGGACTCGGTATGAGGCCTACGGTCCGAGTCTGGAGACCAATCGGAGGGTCCAATGCAATCTCAACATGCATGAGGTTTCATCTACGTGCGAGCCGCCGACCCATGTGATCGTGAGTTCATCTATCCGTCCGCCTGCTGAAGGAAATATGCCCTAGAGGCAATAATAAAGTTATTATTTATTTACTTATTTCATGATAAATGTTTATCATTCATGCTAGAATTGTATTAATCGAAAACTTAGTACATGTGTGAATACGTAGACAAAACAAAGTGTCCCTAGTATGCCTCTACTTGACTTGTTCGTTTATCAAAGATGGTTATGTTTCCTAACCATAGACATGTGTTGTCACTTGATGAACGGGATCACATCATTAGGAGAATGATGTGATAGACAAGACCCATTCGTTAGCTTAGCATTATGATCGTTACAGTTTCATTGCTACTGCTTTCTTCATGACTTATACATGTTCCTCAGACTATGAGATTATGCAACTCCCGAATACCGGAGGAACATCTTGTGTGCTATCAAATGTCACAACGTAACTGCGTGATTATAAAGATGCTCTACAGGTGTCTCCGATGGTGTTTGTTGAGTTGGCATAGATCAGGATTAGGATTTGTCACTCCGTGTATCGGAGTGGTATCTCTGGCCCTCTCGGTAATGCACATCACTATAAGCCTTGCAAGCAATGTGACTAATGAGTTAGTTGCGGGATGATGCATTACGGAACGAGTAAAGAGACTTGCCGGTAACGAGATTCAACTAGGTATGATGATACCCATGATCGAATCTCGGGCAAGTAAACATACCGATGACAATGGGAACAACGTATGTTGTTATGCGGTTTGACCAATAAAGATCTTCGTAGAATATGTTGGAGCCAATATGAGCATCCAGGTTCCGCTATTGGTTATTGACCGAAGATGAGTGTCGGTCATGTCTACATAGTTCTCGAACCCGTAGGGTCCGCACGCTTAACGTTCTGTGACGATTTGTATTATGAGTTATGTGATTTGATGACCGAAGTTTGTTCGGAGTCCCAGATGAGATCGGGGACATGACGGGGAGTCTCGAAATGGTTGATATGTAAATATCGATATATTGGAAGGTTATATTCGGACATCCGAAAGGTTCTGAGTGATTCGGGTATTTTTCGGAGTACCGGAGAGTTATGGGAATTCGTATTGGGCCTTAATGGGCCATGCGGGAAAGGAGAGAAAGGCCTCAAGGGTTGCCATGCCCCTTCCCCATGGACTGGTCCGAATTGCACTAGGGAAAGGGGGCGCCCCCTTCCTTCCTTCTCCTTCTCACTTCCCTTTTTCCTATTCCATGTGGGAGGTGGAATCCTACTAGGACTAGGGAGTCCTAGTAGGACTCCACACTTTGGGCGCGCCCTATGAAGGTCGGCCTCCTCCTCCCTCCATCCTTTATATACGTGGCCAGGGGACACCCCATGGACACACAAGTTGATCAATGATCCCTTAGCCGTGTGCGGTGCCCCCTTCCACCATAATCCACCTCGGTCATATCATCATAGTGCTCAGGCGAAGCCCTGCGACGATAGCATCATCATCACCGTCATCACACCATCATGCTGATGAAGCTCTCCCTCGACACTCAGCTGGATCGAGAGTTTGTGGGACGTCACCGAGCTGAACGTGTGCAGATCGCGGAGGTGTCATACTTTCGGTACTAGGATCAGTCGATCGTGAAGACGTATGACTACATCAACCGCGTTGTCATAACGCTTCCGCTTACGGTCTACGAGGGTACGTGGACAACACTCTTCCCCTCTCATTGCTATCCATCACCATGATCTTGCGTGTGCATAGGATTTTTTTCGAAATTACTGCGTTCCCCAACAGTGGCATCCAAGCCAGGTTCATGCGTAGATGTTATATGCACGAGTAGAACACAAAGGAGTTGTGGGCGTGGGTATATACATATTGCTTGCCGTCACTAGTTGACTCTTGATTCGGCGGTATTGTTGGATGAAGCGGCCCAGACCGACATTACGCGTACGCTTACGCGAGACTGGTTCTACCGATGTGCTTCGCACACAGGTGGCTGTTGGGTGTCTGTTTCTCCAGCTTTAGTTGAATCGGTTTCAACGAACAGGGTTCTTTGTGAAGATCAAACATCAATCACTATACTATGTTGTGGTTTTGATGCGTAGGTAAGAACGGTTCTTGCTAGAAGCCCATAGCAGCCACCTAAATCTTGCAACAAGAAAGTAGAGGACGTCTAACTTGTTTTTGCAGGGTATGTTGTGATGTGATTGAAGAAATATGCCCTAGAGGCAATGATACGTCCATTTTGCATCATTCTTTTATATCGATATTTATTGCATTATGGGCTATTATTACACATTATGTCACAATACTTATGCCTATTCTCTCTTATTTTACAAGCTTTACATAAAGAGGGAGAATGCCGGCAGTTGGGATTCTGGGCTGGAAAAGGAGCAAATATTAGAGACCTATTCTGCACAGCTCCAAAAGTCCCAAAACTTCAGGAAGTCATTTTCAGAATATATAAAAAATACTGAGTGCAAGAAGTTCCGGAGGGGGGCCGCACCCTGCCCACGTGGGTGGGGGCGCGCCCTACCCCCCTCAGCGCGCCCCCTGCCTCGTGGGCCCCCTGGTGGCCCTCCGATGCACATCTTCTTCTATATGGAGTCTTTTGATGAGGAAAAATCATAAGACATCTTTCCGGACGAGACTCCGCCGCCACGAGGCGGAACCTTGGCGGAACCAATCTAGGGCTCTGGCGGAGCTGTTCTGCCGGGGACACTTCCCTCCGGGAGGGAGAAATCATCGCCATCGTCATCACCAACGATCCTCTCATCGGGAGGGGGTCAATCTCCATCAACATCTTCACCAGCACCATCTCCTCTCAAACCCTAGTTCATCTCTTGTTTCCAATTCTTGTCTCTAAGTCCCGGATTGGTACCTATGGGTTGCTAGTAGTGTTGATTACTCCTTGTAGTTGATGCTAGTTGGTTTATTTGGTGGAAGATCATATGTTTAGATCCTTTATGCATATTAATACCCCTCTGATTATGAACATGAATATGCTTTGTGAGTAGTTACATTTGTTCCTGAGGACATGGGAGAAGTCTTGCTATTAGTAGTCATGTGAGTTTGGTATTCGTTCGATATTTTGATGAGATGTATGTTGTTTCTCCTCTAGTGGAGTTATGTGAACGTCGACTACATGACACTTCACCATTATTTGGGCCTAGAGGAAGGCATTGGGAAGTAATAAGTAGATGATGGGCTGCCAGAGTGACAGAAGCTTAAACCCTAGTTTATGCGTTGCTTCGTAAGGGGCTGATTTGGATCCACATGTTTCATGCTATGGTTAGGTTTACCTTAATACTTTTGTTGTAGTTGCGGATGCTTGCAATAGAGGTTAATCATAAGTGGGATGTTTGTCCAAGTAAGGACAGCACCCAAGCACTGGTCCACCCACATACCAAATTATCAAAGTACCGAACGCGAATCATATGAACATGATGAAACCTAGCTTGACAATATTCCCATGTGTCCTCGGGAGCGCTTTACATCATATAAGAGTTTGTCCAGGCTTGTCCTTTGCTACAAAAAGGATTGGGCCACCTTGCTGCACTTTATTTACTTTTGTTACTTGTTGCTCGTTACCAATTATCTTATCACAAAACTATATGTTACCTATAATTTCAGTGCTTGTAGAGAATACCTTGTTGAAAACCGCTTATCATTTCCTTCTGCTCCTCATTGGGTTCGACACTCTTACTTATCAAAAGGACTACGATAGATCCCCTATACTTGTGGGTCATCAAGACTCTTTTCTGGCGCCGTTGCCGGGGACTGAAGCACCTTTGGTAGGTGGAATTTGGTGAGGAAAAATTTATATAGAGTGCTGAAATTTACTGTCACTTGTTACTATGGAAAGTAATCCTCCGAGGGGCTTGTTCGGGGTATCTTCACCCGACCAGTAGAGCAAAGAGTTGCTCCTCAACCTACTGAACCTACTGAAAATGAAAATGTCTGCTTTGAAATTCCTTCGGGTATGTTAGAAAAACTGCTAGCTAATCCTTTTGCAGGAGATGGAACAAAGCATCCTGATGACCACCTAATATATGTGGATGAAGTTTGTGGATTATTTAAGCTTGCAGGTGTGCCCGGAGATGTTATTAAGAAGAAGGTCTTCCCTTTATCTTTGAAGGGGGATGCATTGACATGGTATAGGCTATGTGATGATACGGGGTCATGGAACTACAAAGGATTGAAATTGGAATTTCATCATAAGTTTTATCCTATGCATCTTGTTCATCATGATCACAATTATATATATAATTTCTGGCCTCGCGAAGGAGAAGGCATCGCTCAATCTTGGGGAGGCTTAAATCAATGTTATATTCATGCCCCAATCATGAGCTCTCAAGATTAATGGTTATTCAAAAAAATTATGCTCAGCTTTCTGTTAGCAATTGCACCATGCTCGATACTTCTTGTGCTGGCTCTTTTATGATGATGACTATTGAATTCAAATGGGATTTATTGGAAAGAATTAAATGCAACTGAAGATTGGGACCTCGACAAAGGTAAGGAGTCAGGTATGACACCTAAGTTCGATTGTGTTAAATCTTTTATGGATACCGATGTTTTCCATAAATTTAGCACTAAATATGGACTTGACTCTGAAATAGTAGCTTCTTTCTATGAATCTTTTGCTACTCATGTTGATCTCCCTAGGGAGAAGTGGTTTAAATATCATCCTCCCATAGAAGTAAAAGTAGCTGCACCAATTAAAGTTGAAGAAAAGATTGTCACTTATAATGATCCTATCGTTCCTACTGCTTCTGTTGAGAAACCACCTTTTCCTGTTAGGATAAAAGATCATGCTAAAGCTTCAACTGTGGTTCGTAAAAGCAATATTAGAACTTATACACCTCCTGAGAAAATTAAAGTTGAACCTGATATTGCTATTGTTAAAGATCTCTTGTCTTATAATATTGATGGGCATGTTATTCATTTCTGTGATGAGACTACTAGAATTGCTAAACCTTGTGCTAACGATAAACATAGACCTGTGGTAGGCATGCCTGTTATTTCTGTTAAAATAGGAGATCATTGTTATCATGGCTTGTGTGATATGGGTGCCAGTGCTAGTCCAATACCTATTAACTTATACAGAGAAATTATGCATGTTATTGCACCTGCTGAGTTAGAAGATATTGATGTCACAATTAAACTTGCCAATAGAGATACTATTTTACCAATGGGAATTGTTAGAGATGTTGAAGTCTTGTGTGGGAAAACTAAATATCCTGTTGATTTTCTTGTTCTTGGTTCCCCACAAGATAGCTTTTGTCCCATTATATTTGGTAGACCCTTCTTGAACACAGTTAATGCTAAGATGGATTGCAAAGAGGACGTTGTTACTATTGGTTTAGGTGATATGTCTCATGAATTTAATTTCTCTAAATTTCGTAGACAACACCGTGAAGAGGAATTGCCTAGTAAAGATGAAATTATTGGACTTGCTTCTATTGTCGTACCTCCTAGTGATCCTTTAGAACAATATTTGCTAGACCATGAAAATGATATGTTTATGAATGAAAGAAGGGAAATAGATGTAGTATTCTATAAATAGGAGCCCATCCTGAAACACAATTTGCCTGTTGAAATCCTAGGGGATCCTCCTCCACCCAAGGGCGATCCCGTGTTTGAGCTTAAACCTTTACCTGATACTCTTAAATATGCTTATCTTGATAAGAAAAAGATATATCATGTTATTATTAGTGCTAACCTTTCAGAGCATGAAGAAGAGAGATTATTGAAAACTCTAAGGAAGCACCGCGCTGCTATTGGATACACTCTTGATGATCTTAAGGGCATTAGTCCCACTCTATGTTAACATAAAATAAATTTGGAGAAAGATGCCAAACCAGTTCATGATCATCAACGACGGCTGAATCCTAAGATGAAAGAAGTGGTAAGAAAGGAAATACTAAACCTCCTTGAGGCAGGTACAATTTATCCTGTTGCTGATAGTCAGTGGATAAGTCTTGTCCATTGTGTCCCTAAAAAGGGAGGTATTACTGTCGTTCCTAATGATAAAGATGAATTGATTCCGCAAAGAATTATTACTGGTTATAGGATGGTAATTGATTTCCACAAATTAAATAAGGCTAATAAAAAGGATCATTACCCCTTACCTTTTATTGATCAAATGCTAGAAATATTATCCAAACATACACATTTTTTCTTTCTGGATGGTTATTCTGGTTTATCTCAAATACCTGTGTCAGTTGATGATCAATCTAAGACCACTTTTACTTGCCCGTTCGGTACTTTTGCTTATAGACATATGCCTTTTGGTTTATGTAATGCACCTGCTACCTTCCAAAGATGCATGATGGCTATATTCTCTGATTTTTGTGAAAAGATTTGTGAGGTTTTCATGGATGATTTCTCCATCTATGGATCCTCTTTTGAAGATTGCTTAAGCAACCTTGATCGAGTTTTGCAGAGATGTGAATAAACTAACCTTGTCTTGAATTGGGAAAAGTGCCACTTTATGGTTAATGATGGTATTGTCTTGGGGCATAAAGTTTCTGAAAGAGGTATTGAAGTTGATAAAGCCAAGGTTGATGCTATTGAAAAGATGCCGTGTCCCAAGGACATCAAAGGTATAAGAAGTTTCCTTGGTCACGCAGGTTTTTATAGGAGGTTCATTAAGGACTTCTCAAAAAATTCTCGGTCTTTGACTAATTTATTATGAAAAGATATACCATTTGTTTTTGATGATGATTGCGTAGAAGCATTTGAAATACTTAAGAAAGCATTGATCTCTGTACCTATTGTTCAGCCACCTGATTGGAATTTACCCTTTGAAATTATGTGTGATGCCAGTGATTATGTTGTAGGTGCTGTTCTAGGGCAAAGAGTTGATAAGAAATTAAATGTTATTCAATATGCTAGTAAAACTCTAGACAATGCTCAGAGAAATTATGCATCTACTGAAAAAGAATTCTTAGCAGTTGTATTTGCTTGTGGTAAGTTCAGACTTTATATTGTTGATTCTAAAGTAACTATTCACACGGATCATGCTGCTATTAAATATCTTATGGAAAAGAAAGATGCTAAACCTAGAATTATTAGATGGGTTCTCTTGCTACAAGAATTTGATTTGCATATTATTGATAGAAAGGGAGCTGAGAACCCCGTTGCAGACAACTTGTCTAGGCTAGAGAATGTTCTTGATGTCCCACTATCTATTGATGATAGCTTTACTAATGAACAATTAAATGCCACAAATGCTTCTCATACTGCTCCATGGTATGCTGATTATGCTAATTACATTTTTGCTAAATTTATACCACCTAGTTTCACATACCAGCAAAAGAAAAGGTTCTTCTATGATTTGAGGAATTACTTTTGGGATGACCCACATCTTTATAAAGGAGTAGATGGTGTTATTAGACGTTGTGTACCTGAGCATGAACAGGAACAGATCCTACGCAAGTGCCACTCCGAGGCTTATGGAGGACAGCATGCTGGAGATAGAACTGCACATAAAGTATTGCAATCCGGTTTTTATTGGCCTACTGTCTTCAAGGATGCCCGTAAGTTTGTTGTATCTTGTGATGAATGTCAAAGAATTGGTAATATTAGTAGACGTCAAGAAATGCCTATGAATTATTCACTTGTTATTGAACCATTTGATGTTTGGGGCTTTGATTATATGGGACCTTTTCCTGCCTCTAATGGATATACACATATTTTAGTTGTTGTTGATTACGTTACTAAGTGGGTAGAAGCTATTCCAACTAGTAGTGTTGATCATAACACCTCTATTAAGATGCTTAAAGAAGTTATTTTTCCAAGGTTTGGAGTCCCTAGATATTTAATGACTGATGGTGGTTCACATTTTATTCATGGTGCTTTCCGTAAAATGCTTGCTAAATATGATGTTAATCATAGAATTGCATCTCCATATCACCCACAGTCTAGTGGTCAAGTAGAATTGAGCAATAGAGAACTCAAAGTAATTTTGCAAAAGACTGTTAATAGATCTAGAAAGAATTGGTCCAAGAAACTTGATGATGCATTATGGGCCTATAGAACTGCATATAAAAATCCTATGGGTACGTCTCCATATAAAATGGTTTATGGAAAAGCATGTCACTTACCTCTCGAACTAGAACATAAGGCTTATTGGGCTATTAAAGAGCTCAATTATGATTTCAAACTTGCCGATGAGAAGAGGTTATTTGACATTAGCTCACTTGATGAATGGAGAACCCAAGCCTATGAGAATGCCAAATTGTTTAAAGAAAAAGTTAAAAGATGGCATGACAAAAGAATACAAAAGCGTGAGTTTAATGTAGGTGATTATGTACTGCTATACAACTCCCGTTTAAGATTTTTTGCAGGAAAACTCCTCTCTAAATGGGAAGGTCCTTACGTTATCGAGGAGGTCTATCGTTCCGGTGCCATAAAAATCAACAATTTCGAAGGCACAAATCCGAAGGTAGTGAGCGGTCAAAGAATTAAACATTATATCTCAGTTAATCCTATAAATGTTGAAACCAATGTTATTGAAACCGTAACCCCGGAGGAATACATAAGGGACACTTTCCGGAACGTTTTAGACTCCGGAAAGGAATAGGTATGTGGTACGATAAGTAAACCGACTCCAAAACAGCTCTAATGGCAATTCTCTTCCGTTTTGGAATATTTAGAAAAATAGAAAAATAAGAAGCAGTCCGGGAAGGACACGAGTGCTCCACGAGGGTGGAGGGTGCGCCCTACCCCCCTGGGCACGCCCCCTACCTCGTGGGCACCTCGTATGCTCTCTGGACTCTATTTTCTTACACGACACATATTTTGGTCGGTAAAAATTCATTATATAACCTCCCAAAGGTTTTGACCACAGTATCACGCAAAAATCTCATGTCTTTGTTTCGAGCTATTTTTCTGACTGATCCAGGTCGTCATGTCGTCTTCAAGTGCCCCCAAGGACCAGTTCTTCGAGAAGGTCATCAACCCCTACCTCACGGAAGTGCTGCAACATCCTCAGACCATTGAGATGCGTGAGGGGTTGTTGCACATCCACGATGTTGAGGGACCAAGGAGACCGGAAGCACGGAGGCAAGGCTCGAGGCATTGGAGCAAGAAGTTTTCAAGTGTCAGGAGATGGTGGAGCGTGGACTCGATTCCAATCACATTATGATCACGGAGTTCACCAACAAGCACAAGCTGGACGTCAAGGACATTGGGGAGGCCATCTTCAAGCTTCATGAGAAAATCGAGCACCTCCAAGCCCAGATCTATGACCTGCAAAATCAAAACTGTGAGTATGAATATAGATTCAAGAGGATGAGTTTGGATGCAGATTTGAGGTTTCAGGAGACTCGGTCATCCTTCTATGATGGCGAGCCTATGCCTTGGAAGAAGGACGACAAGCCTACATCATCGACAACCCCACCTTCTCCACCAACAAAGAAGAATTGAGTATCTGGTATGGGCACTCCCCTTGGCAACTGCCAAGCTTGGGGGAGTGCCCCGGTATCGTATCACCATCACTTTTATCTTTACCTTTTTTTTAGTTCGATCCTTTTGATAATATCTTGATCTAGTAGAATAAAGTTTTAGTATGATCTAGTTGTGAGTTTTGCTTTATGATCCTTCTATTTAATCGAGTCCGTGAGCTATATATGATAAAGATTAGTGTTGAGTCAAGGGCTTTATTATTTTGCCATGATTTTGAGGGAATAAAATGAAAGAGAAAGAATAAAAGAAATAAAAGAGATCATATGGATCTTATGGAGAGTAATGAGCTCACATAGAAAGAGTATGATGAATAAAAGTTGTTGAGGGTTGACAAACATAGTTTTGGTCATCATTGCAATTAATAGGAAGTAATAAAGAAAGAGAGGTCTTGACATATAAATATACTATCTTAGACATCTGTTATGATTGTGAGCACTCATTAAAATATGACATGTTAAAGAGTTGACGTTGGACAAGGAAGACAACGTAATGGGTTATGTTTTCTTACATCTGAGATAAATTATATTGTCCTAGATCATCCAACATGATTGAGCTTGCCTTCCCCCTCATGCTAGCCAAATTCTTTCACCAAGTAGAGATACCACTTGTGCTTCCAAATATCCCTAAACCCAGTTTTGCCATGAGAGTCCACCATATCTACCTATGGATTGAGTAAGATCCTTCAAGTAAGTTGTCATCGGTGAAAGCAATAAAAATTTGCTCTCTAAATATGTATGACTTATTAGTGTGGGAGAAAATAAGCTTTATACGATCCTGTGATATGAAAGAAATAAAAGCGATGGACTGCATAATAAAGGTCCATATCACAAGTGGCAATATAAGGTGACGTTCTTTCGCATTAAGATTTTGTGCATCCAACCATAAAAGCGCATGACAACCTCTGCTTCCCTCCGCGAAGGGCCTATATTTTACTTTTATCTCCTACCTTACATAAGAGTCATGGTGATCTTCACCCTTCCTTTTTACATTTTATCTTTTGGCAAGCACAGCATGTTGGAAAGATCCTGGTATATATGGCTAATTGGATGTGAGCTTTCATGAACTATTATGGTTGACATTACCCTTGAGGTAAAACGTTGGGAGGCAAAACTATACGCCCCTATCTTTCTCTGTGTCCGATTAAAACTCCATACCCATAAGTATTGCGTGAGTGTTAGCAATTGTGAAAGACTATATGATAGTTGAGTATGTGGACTAGCTGAAGAGCTCTTATATATTGACTCTTTCCTATGTTATGATAAATTGCAATTGCTCCAATGACTGAGATTATAGTTTGTTAGTTTTCAATGAAGTTTATGATTCATACTTGAAATTGTGATTGAATTATTACTCTAGCATAAGAGATCATATGACAAGAATTGTATAAGTTGTTGTTCTAAGAATGATCATGATGCCCTCATGTCCGTATTTTATTTTTTTATCGACACCTCTATCTCTAAACATGTGCACATATTTTTCGATTTCGGCTTTCGCTTGAGGACAAGCGAGGTC